>NC_090021.1:40193824-40493940 GCF_037176765.1 Anolis sagrei
CAACTTAAGTCAGCTAGAAGCCCAAACTTAAGCCAAAATTCTGGTTTCAGATTCTAAAGCACTAAATGGTGTCTTGGGTTCAGGCTATGTCAAGGAGCACCTCCTCCCATTAGGTATCTAACTAGATCCTAATGTTGTCATCCCAAAGTGCTCACCCGCCAAATGAAATGAGGCAGATGACTTACAAGAGGTGCCTTTTAAAACTCTTCTTTGTATTGCCATTACCCAAGAGAAACTCACCATCTCACTACCTCTGAGGATGCCTGCCATAAATGCAGGCAAAACATGAGGAGAGAATGCTTCTGGAACATGGCCATACAGTCCAAAAATTTTCAAAAACCCACTCACCATCTTGGTTAGCGTTATCAAAGTATTAATTTATCAGTTTCCCATTGACTTTGTAGATTTATTCTAGTTTAAATTAACACCTAGATTTAATTATCCCAGGTGGTTTAGGATCTATTTTTATGCTTCTGCATTTATGCACTGTTATTCGACAGGTTGTTTAATATGCTGTTATGTGTGGAATGTTTTATTCTCTGCAGTCGGTTTTGCAGTCTTTTTGTTTAGTCATTTTTTTGTAGCACAACTGTTACATTTTATATTTTGTTCAGACTTCACACTATTTGCAGAACTTGGTTTAGTGAATGGTTTACAACAAATGAATACACAAATTATTTTATTGATTCATATAGTAAGATGGAATTTGAAATTACAATAAATCTGCCTCTTTTGCTTTAAATTTGTGTTGTGATTCAGAATTTATCTCTAAGCAGTGTAATTACTGTCCATGATTAGGACAGTATTAGGCACATGTGTGAAACTCAAGGCCTGTGTGCCAAATCTGGCCCTTCATGTCATTTTATGTGGCCCTCCAGTTCCTAGATTACAACTCCTATATTCCTTATTATTAGACATCATGACATGAGCTGATGGAAGTTGTGATACACTTAGTCCCTGATCATGACTATCCAGCCCTAATTTACTGATAAGGTTTATCCAGCACTTTACTCCCAGCCCTGGCCTTATAGTCTGCGTTTTGCACAAGTCCTTGCCCTGCCCTCTCTAATGTGATCATGCCCACAATACTCTGTTAATGGTGGCTGACGTTGGTTTTGATATGTTTTTATACTTTTCTGGTTTTAATTGTTTTAATTTTTTAGTTTGGTTGTAAATTTTGTTTATGCCGGGCTTGGTCCCTATGTAAGCCTTGCCAAGTCCCTTTGGCGAGATGGTGATGGGATACAAAAATAAAGTTGTTGTTGTTGTTATACACTTAACATCTGAAAGGCTGCTATTTGTTCTGTTTCGTAAGGATAGACTTGTGGATATGATGTCTGACTTTAAAATATCCTTTAACCCTTCCCCATCCTCACAGGCAGAAGTGCTGTTGGGTTGCAATCCACATTATGCCCAGTTTACATGGCAGATAATTACAAGTGATGGGAGTTGTCATTCAATGTCATCTAGGGACCCAAATTGCATAAAAATAAAGAGCACCACCCACTATGTGTTTTATATATATATATATATGGCTCTCTGTATCCACGGATTCTCCATCCATGGATTCAACAGGAAGGTTCATAAACAATTGGTGTGAATCACAAATGGGTAACTAACTTTCATGAGATTAAGGATGTAATGTCCTGAAAGATCTGGGGTCAGAACAAAAACTACCTGCCTTGTGATATTTCTGCCTATTTAAAGAATGCATCTACTGTATATTCTGTCCACTAGTCTGGAAAGTTGATGGACTTTTCTATCTTTTCGAATAGGAGGTGTGAAGTTGGGACTTGGAGATTTCATCTTCTACAGCGTGCTTGTGGGCAAAGCAGCCGCAACCGCTAGTGGAGATTGGAATACAACTTTGGCTTGTTTTGTAGCCATCCTCATAGTAAGTGAAACCAACATGTTATGTATTGATATGATTATATTTTCAAAGTCAGTAAAGACAGGATGGCAGGATAGCTGTCCTTAAGGGCAAGATAACACTGTAGCTGTAATATCTGAGCAGAAATGAAACACAGGTTTCAGAATGACAAGGAGTAGGGATGTGCAAAGATTCCTATGTTTCCACCTCATAGATTATTCTGTGCAATGAGGCCCCACACACTGAAATTTTTTACATATTTTCTAGCTATATCCATTTTTATATATTAGCAACTATTAAGTAAATGTTGCTGGATTTTTTTTAGAAGTGTGCCTACTTTTCTTTGAATTAAGGATCTCCACAAAATGAGTCCTCCCAAAAACATCTTGGAAATCATGAGTAAATGTTGCTCATTGTGCTAAATTTAATGGTGTTGCTCATTGTGCTGTTTTTCAAAAGGGACTTTGTTATGCCCTAGGTGCCCCAGGAAATTATGTATTATGGATAACATTGTACTTGTGGGTTATTTCCAAGCTCTGTGATCCATTTATAGCCATGTCTAGCCTGACCGTTGGAAAATTCCACCCAGAGTCAGATATGATCAGAGGCTAAGATAATCTGTCAAAATTGGGATGAAGGCCAGAAAATGCATGTAGACGCAGGGGTATGTAAGAGCAAGCAGATGCCTAATAGATTAATACAAAGGCGCTTTACTAAGTCTTTCTATGTTAGCATCGCAGTTTGGCCCTGTCAAGATTTATGAGGGCTAATATCTTCCTGCAGTCCTGTTTTCCGTGATTTGGACATAGCTTCCTACTCTAGGACTAGTTTAGTTTTCTTTGTTCTCCTTCATAAGTTAGTAGTAGAAGGATTCTTCCAGGAAATGCATGATGACATTGAGCAAATTTTATCCCATGTTCAGTCTGTGCCATTGCAAATCCTATTACACTGCCCAACACATTTTGGTGCCTCAGATGTTAGACCTTTTTCTGGGTATATTTGACATGCCGATTTTGAAAATGTCTCCAGTTTTGATGTCCTCTATCAGCTGTAGTTTTTGAGATTCAGAACATATTCTATCTATTCACCCGTAAAAAATCATGATAACCATATCTAAGAAACTAGAGCTGATACAGTCTATCCAGTGTAATGAGCCCCCGGTGGCGCAATGGGTTAAACCCCTGTGTCGACAGGACTGAAGACCGACAGGTTGCAGGTTCGAATCCGGGGAGAGGCGGATGAGTTCCCTCTATCAGCTCCAGCTCCTCATGCGGGGACATGAGAGAAGCCTCCCACAAGGATGATAAAAAAAAAACCATCAATTCATCCAGGCGTCCCCTGGGCAATGTCATTGCAGATGGCCAATTCTCTCACACCAGAAGCGACTTGCAGTTTCTCAAGTCGCTCCTGACATGACAAAAAAAAATCCAGTGTAATTTTCTGAATCAGCACTCCAAATATCCCCAGGAACAGGCCTAAAAATCAAGACACCAGTATATTTTTTAAATTTTTTGGTGTCAGGAGTGATTTGGGAAACTGCAAGTTGTTTCTGATGTTAGAGAATTGGCTGTCTGCAAGGACATTGCCCAGGGGAACACCTGGATATTTAATGTTTTGCCATCCTGTGGTCACCCCACTCCCCGGATTCGAATCGACAACTTGTCAGTCAGTCCTGCCGGCAAACCATTGTGACACCGGGGATTCCAATCTTTTTTTTTTTTTTTTTTTTGGTTATTTAAGATGCCACAGGGTGCTGTGCTGCATAAAAACAAGTCAATAGCCAAGATCTGGAATGTGAGGCCAAGGTGATTTCTCTCTCTTTTTTGTCTTCACTGCTTTATTATTTGCAGAGTAGACCTTGTATATGACAGTCAACACATGTGAGGATTGGAGCTTAAATTGTATATGCATCGAACCTGGAATTTTGCACGTAGTGCAAGCAGTAAAGTAGCAACTATCTTAGTCCCTTATAAACTACTATAGGGTTCATAAAAGCTTAGACCATAGTAAATCAGCTAGGCCTAATGGATTTGAGCATGCCTAACTCTGTAATGCATTTTGATCTTTAACTTTTAAGACCTACAAAATGCTTTATCAGTTAAATATTTATACATGGCCTTTTGTCCATATGGAAGAGTGTCCTGGCCTCTGCTGAGTCATGTTTTTCCCCTTTCCTTTTAGGGCCTTTGCTTAACCCTTCTGTTGCTGGCAGTATTCAAGAAAGCATTGCCCGCCCTTCCTATCTCCATCACATTTGGCTTGATCTTCTACTTCTCGACAGACAACCTCGTACAACCTTTTATGGACACCTTGGCAGCTCATCAGTTATATATTTAAAAGGGATGAGTTTTCTCTTTCAAAGAGCCTTCTTGTGCATCAGGACAATTTCCAATGGATACAAATATTCTATAGCTTCTATTTCTAGTGCCATATATCTGTCAGGAAACACTGTAAAATAAGTGTGCGTCTCTCTTCTGTGATTTAACAGCTAGATCCTTTAACTGCGGATGGTAACATTTGGCTGAGAGTGAGACCCATGCAGAACAATCCTGTCTGTGTTTTCTGAGAATTGAGCCCCATCTAACTTGGCTGGATTCAGTGGGATTTGCTTCCTATGGCAGACCTCTTCTGAACAAGAGAACCTTGTGATAGGTTCGCCTTCAGGGTTGCCATAGGTTGGAAATGACTTGAAGGCACACAACAATGAGTATGTACAGGATAGCACCCCTGATGTGGCCTTTAGATACCTGGCCTGCCTCTTTCATGTTACAGTCAAGTTGCTTTTGCATCATACTGAAAGTGTGCTGGTTGCATCAATACCTCATGATGAGATGAAGAATTCCACAATGGTATGTGAGTGGCTGATAAATCAAGCTTCTTCTTAACACTGTAGCTTTGGATCATAATGAAGAACACCTAGGTGGTTGTTTTTAAAAGTCAATTTTTATTACTATGCTGGAAAAGCACATTTTTTAAAAGGTGAATGAAAAGCAAGGGCAGGAGTTGTGTTCAGACGAGAGACAAGTGAGGATATTTCTGCATGGGAGCCATCTCAAGAGAGAAAGCAAGACCTGTTTGAACCAAATGGTGCCTCTAGCAGATGAGGTGCTTCCTTGAAGGCTTCTCCTGCTCTCGTTTGGGTGCTTCAGGGGAACTGCAGAAAGGAAAATGCAAACAAACGATGTAGTCTTGCTTTCATGGGTTTTACATGTTCATCCCTCTCATCATTCAAGCCACTTGGAAGATTCAGCCTATTTGTGAACTTGCCTTGCTCTTATCCTGAAATGAATATATCACAAAGGAAGCCACATGAATTTGCCCATATGAACTTTCTCTAGCTGCTTTCCTGGAATTGAACATATCAGTGATCAAAGAAATGGGAACATACTGGGTAGTGTAACTGTCTTCACCAACTTGGTTCCAGCGGATGTGATGGATTACAGTTCCTATCACATGCTTCTTAGACAGTACAATGCTATTGTGGTATTGAGAGTTGTAGTTCAACGCATCTGGAGTTGGGCAATTTGGTATATGTGTGCAGAACACTGACAGAACCCTTGCCCAGTATTTTGTTGACTGCTTACCAATCTACCAGGTAGTCTACAAGATCTCTTGCATTGCACTGCTCACAGAACAGTTCTTTGTTACATGCCATTGGTCCAAAACCTCTATGAGACAATTACTTTAAAATCCAAACCATCTAAGTAGAAGTTATATAATAAAAACAGAGAAAACACAAAATATGAAGTCAGTGCCCAGGTACAGTTGTTCTCAAAGTTGTAGTCCATCTCTAGCAAACTCCTCATTTTCCCTCTTCTGGGACTGTTAGGGGAGAGAATGACATCAGGTCATTGCACGCAGCGACTGCCATTAATTACTCTGTTTTGTTCCTGAGAGGAGTGAAGAAAAGGCTGTCCTCCAATTCTGGCTTTTTTTTCTTTCTTCTGGCAAGTTTGTCTACATAGATCGGCTTCTTTACTGGAGGCCTTCAAAGAAAGCTGTGGTCTAACTGGATTTTGCGTCTGGTTCTTCGTCTTCGATCTTGCTACCCGCACGGGAGGTGCCTCCACAGTTGCCGTTTTCACCATCGTCTCCTTTGGCTTGCTCAGGACTGGGATCTGTGATGCTTTTGAAAGGAAGCCTGGGGCTTCTGGCTTGAATCGCCCACATTTAAACACAGGTTTCTCTCGCTGCTCCTTTAATTTACGCAGTTCTTTTTCAACTTTGTAACACTGGAGTATTTCAAGCTAAGATGCATACGCTGCTGCATCTTAGCTGTTGTTTTTGAAGTTTCATTTGGCTTAGGTTTTACCTTGGGAGAGTGATTTTCCTTCGTCTCCTCCAGTTGAGAAAAGTTGTTCTCCCTTGATGCCTGTGTATTCACATCTATCAGTCCAAACTGCCGGTCCCTGTTAAACTCCTTGTGTCTGCTCTCCTTCTGAAGAAGAGATTTCCGATGGGCAAGTTCTGTCTTGAGCAGATCTTTTTTGTACCGAGTCGAGAAATTAGTAGCCATCTTGTCTGTTCCTTCTCTCTCTCACACGTCCGACCTCATTGAGCTCCCGAGCTCCACAGAACAGTTGAAAAGAAGCAATTAGTTCTGGGTTGTTGTAGGGGGTTTTTTGGGGGGCTATATGGCCATGTTCTAGAGCAATTAGTTCTACCTGTGGAGATCTGCCGCCTAGGTTTCCCTTTCCAGACCTGTGCTGCTCACTTTGTCAGAGCGCATCTAGCAATAGCTCTTAGTAAGGTCAGGTTGGAACATCTGGAATGACACATCATTTCTACTTCTGCCATATACCTAAGACAATGAGTTTCTGTCTACTTTTGTGGATACAGAGCAAAAAATACATTATTATGTACACACACACCCCTTGCATGTTACATTTTTATTATTTTAAAACTCCTTGTTTTAAAATACACATGGCAAAAATCAATCCTCCCTCCCTGCCTGTTTTTTTGGAGTCTGTTTATAAAAACTGCTTTTTATAATAATTATTATAAGGGGCTGGTGGAGAAATTGAGGAATGATCATGATAACACAAAACCATTGTATTGTTTCTAACATGAATAAATGACATCTCTGAAATTTCCGTGTATACGTCTTTCCATTTGTGGACCATTTTCACTTGTTTGGTAACTCTGACATCTATACACATATTAAAAGTGAAAGTGTGTATGTGGTTGGGGAAGTTGTGCATCAAGACCCCCATCGATAATGGATCTGGACCACGTTTGGCACACAGAACCCCCATGACCAACAAAACATATTGGAGGGATTTGGGGGGAATTGGATTTGACATTTGGGAGTTGTAGGGACTGGGATTTATAGTTCACTTGTAATCAAAGAGCACTCTGGACCCCACCGACAATGGACCTGGACCAAACTTGGCACAGATACCCAATATGCCCAAATCTGAATACTGGAAAGGTTTGGGAGATATTGACCTTGATTTCTGGGAGTTGTAGTTCACATACAGAGAGACCTAACCCCACAAATGATGGACCTGGATCATACTTGGCACACAGAACCACCATGACCAACTGAATATGCAGGAGGCCTTTGAGGGGAACTGACCTTCATTTATGGGAGTTGTAGTTCACCTACATCCAGAGACACTGTGACCTCTACTAATAATAAACCGGGACTAAACTTGGCATACTGGACCACCATGACAAACTGAACATACTGGAGGAGTTTGGGGGGAACCGACCAACTATGGTGGGAGCTGTAGTTCACCCTACAGTCAGAGACCACACAGATCCCACCAATGATGCTTCTAGAGAGAAACTTGCCCAACATGACAAACTAAGTACTGATGGAGTGTCAGGGGGTTAACCTGGTATAATGTGTGTTGTAGTTCACCCACAACCTTATGTATTTTGTACAATTAAAAATGACTTTTTCAAATAACCCGGGCAACCCAAGATAGTAGCTCATAAAACAAGACTTTTATTAGGATACCTTCAGTGTTCCAGTGCAATCCAATATTTTACTTATAAAATTCCACAGGCAACCAATTCAGGATCATCCTTCTGTTTCAAGCCTTTGCCACAATGGATCAAAAAGATTTTAAACCATAGACTATCTTGTGTGTGCCCCTGTGCAGAAAGGAGTGAGTGAATATGTGGCAGCTCAGTGCAGCGCAGAACTCTTTATGCTCCCAATTAAAACAGATTCAGCCAACAACAATTTCCTCTTTAACCATCTCTTCCCCCTTTTTGGTGAAAGTAATAATTTTTAAAAAAACAACAGCAGGAGCAGTGAGAGAAAATAGGGAATGTTAACAAGTTTGGCTCTGGACTCCCTCTAAAATTCCAAGTAGAAGACTGAATAACTACATAATAAAACACTTGTCTGTGAGCTCCCACTGAATCTTCATAGAGAGCACAGAGACCTCTTGTTCTACCTCCATAGGATCCTTCCAATGGGTACTGGCCCATTGGTGGTGGGGCAGGGTGAGGGATGTTGGGGAAAAGTTTCTGGCCAGTTACAGGTGAACATAATAACCAAATTCCTACATGTGTGCATAACTCTTCATGTTCATCTTCACACTACTTAGCAGCTTTGGGGACCTTGTGGCTCACTTGTGGCAAGCCGGAAGATGATGCACACTCAAATGAAATGCACCTGCTTCTTCCTTCTCTCAGGAGCTTAGAGAGGCCTGATTTTCATGGTCTGAATTGCCTTCCCGCTCTCTCCCCTTGTCTTTGGCCATAAGGAGGAGCAGGACCTTCTGTGCCCCATCAAATCCATCTATAGGCGACCCTTATGTGAATCACTAACTGGATGCTAGCTAGTGCTGGACTAGATGGGCCTTTGGCCTTACTAGCAAACTATCTGAACTGTCTAATTGTAAGCAGGAATGCCTCTTCCTTAACTAGTTACGATAATCTTTGCTTCTTCTCCAGGGCACAAGTTCCCCTCTGATTAAGTTTGTTGAATCCAGCACCCAAATCAATGAATTGCAATATCATTTTGCTGTGTGCTTTTTTTTTTTTTTGCTTCAAGAAAAGTGATAAAATGTATTGTGATCAACACATTGTCTCATTAGGGAATTCCTAATGGAATCTGGAGATGATTGGGAGAAAATATCTGTGGTGGAGTCTCCTTCTTTGGCTGCTTTTAAACAGAGGCGCGATGGCCATCTGTCGGGGGTGCTTTGAATGCAATTTTCCTGCTTCTTCGCAGGTGGTTGGACTGGATGGCCCACAAGGTCTCTTCCAACTCTATGATCCTATAATTCTTTGCATAGTATCTAGTTTTACCAAACAAAGGCCTCTGTGCAGCTATTCTATCTTTGGTTTTTCAGTGAATTTTTCAATGGAAAGAGAAAAGACAATATGGTGGCAGAATAGGGGAAGGTTGCCATTATAAACTAGTTGACTCAAGAAATTTGCTGCTTTAGGCAGTTGTGCAGATGGTACTCAAGTCAAGGTGCATAGTAAATGAGGAATACGCACACACGCACACACACACAGTAAACGTAAACACCTGTCCTAATCCCTGGCAGTAAAAATGGCAATGAAAATAAACATTCTATCATTTCAAGACACTCATTGGATTGAGTGGGATGCACTTAGTAGACCTAGAGTTGCAAGAGATTTAGGCACACCTAACCAATATGCCGAATATCTACCTGGGATTATTAGCACATCTTGGCCTGTTACAGGGCCACCAGTACTGAAAGGGTATTGATCTTGTAGACATGTAAATATGTTTAATGAATGAAAATAGTGATACTTAGCTTTACGCAATATATGGAAAGTGGTCTTTTCCATGGCTTCCTGAATTCCCTTCCAGTGGCCATGCTGCCTGGAGTATTTGGGGAGCAGTAGTCCAAAAAATGACTGCCATACTGTGCAGCATATATAGACCAGAAGTCTGTGCACAAAATTTAGAACGAATCTATTTATTTCACTGACTGGAGAACTTGATCAAGTTTAAAATAATCAAGAACAGATGTTTATCAGACTATGTTCCATTGCCTTAAACAGAGTTGGACTTAAAATCATGAATCTGTGCTGCACTTAATAGAGATGACATTGTAAAATTGTTCCCCTTTATAAGAATTTTAGGCCTAGATTATGGTCTAAGGGCAGTTAATACAACCCCTTATAAAGGCAGTTCTCATTATGTGCGTGTATTAATAGGCAACACATATTCCGACAAAAGGTTTCAGCAGGCTTTCCCCCCCTCATACCCATACATTTATTATGGCAAATGTAATGAGTAGAATGAAAATGACTGCATAACTAAGTGCTGGGTTGTTGTTTTTTTAAGGTTTTTTGTTTGTTCTTTGTTTGTTTGTTTTTTGCTGTGAGAGAGCGCATTTTGTTCCCACCCAAACATTTATTTCATGTCAGAAATGGGAGAAATTACTTGTTCGACACAGACTACATTATCATCAGCATATTGGAGTTCAGTAACATGTTGTTGTGACCTTGGTTTTGGCTTTCAGTCAGTTGAGGTTAAATAGCTTGTCCATTAGGTGATTTTCCAGAATGGATTCTGTCCATTAGGTGATTTTCACGCCAGTAGGAAGCTTCCCATAACAAGGTGCAGTGATGAAGATGGAAAATAAGGTTGGGGCAATAACACATCCCTGTTTGACACCTGATTCCAACTTAAATGGGTCACTTTGAAAGCCATTGCTGTCCAAGACTGTTGCCATCATGTCATCATGGAGGAGCCACAGGATGTTCATGTATTTGTCAGGGCATCTGCCATTTGAAGGATGGCCCAGAGAGCACTGCGATTCACTGTGTTGAAAGCCTTTACAAGGTCAATGAATTCCATGTACAGAGGTTGATTTTGTTCCCTGCATTTTTTTTTGGCAGTGTTGTGCAGTGAAGATCATGTCCTCTGTTTCTCTGGAGGGACAGAAGCCATTGAAGAGAGGACAGACCAAATAAAGAGATGATGATATAGCAATGCAGGGTTGCACTGGTCATGCAACCCTGCATTGATATATCCTCTCTTTATTTGTTGGCCTCAGCCTGTTAAATCCCTAAACATTTGTGGTGGTTTTCCCCTCTTCCTTGTGTACTATTACTATTCTTGTTTGATTTTGTTGTTAGAATGATCCAGTCTAGCTGAGGAAGGTTAAGATTTTGTGTTGGCCACTAGAGAGCAGTGGAGCAACATTGTGCCTCACTCCATAACAACAAAAAAGCTTCTAATTTTTTCTCTCAAACTGAGCCATTGTTCTAATAGCCAGGGAGGATATCTGTTCAATTGGGCAGCCTGCATCACACCTCCTCTGTGTCACTGCTGCCACCATTCCTAAACAACAAAGTTAGGAGATAGTCTAGAGCAGGGGTCCTCAAACTAAGGCCCGGGAGCTGGATATGGCCCTCCAAGGTCATTTACCCTGCCCTCGCTCAGGGTCAACCTAAGTCTGAAATGACTTGAAAGTACACAACAACAATAACAACCCTATCTCATCAGCCAAAAACAAGTCCACACTTCCCATTAAAATACTAATAAATTTATACTTGTTAAAATTGATCTTCATATTAATTATTGTATTGTTTTAAAGTGTTTTAGCACTTTTTAGCACACTACAAATAAGATATGTGCAGTGTGCATGGGAATTCATTCATTTTTTTTTCCAAATTATTATCTGGCCCTCCAACAGTTTGAGGGACTGTGACCTGGCCCTCTGCTTAAAAAGTTTGTGGATCCCTGCTCTAGAGTTTGCTGGAAGCACAGAGTATCTTGTAGCTTTGGAACAGTCTGGGCAGCTAAATTGGGTCCAACTTGACCTGATCCATCTCCAGACAGGATATTGGTGCCATTACCCTTTCCCTATGCTCATTAGCATAGGGAAATGGGATGGATCGTAGTCATGTAGCCACTGGTGCTACTCCTAGCGAGCCACTAAGCTGTCTAGGAGCAGTGGTGGTAGCAACACAACTACGAATCATTACCCTTTCCTATTCTAATGAGTGCAAGGAAAGTATAATGGCACAGTGTCCAGTCTGGACATTGGATTTGGCTAAATCAGACCTGATCTAGATGTCCAAAGGGTCCCAAAGCCATGGAATAATTCAGAGTTTCCAACAAAGATAGTTTTAAGCATCAGTGGTTGGGCAAATCACACTCAGATCAGCCTCAGAGACAATGGCAACACCCCGTTTTAAATAAATCTTGTGATAGGTTTGTCCGAAACAATATGAAGACACAGCAACACCTACACAGATTTGATTTAATTTTGTTAAATACATGTACATAGTTTAAAAAATTATAAATTCTTTTTAGAAGCAGGTCTCTTCAGGAATTTATGGCATAAACTCCCTGTGCTGCATTTTCTCAGGGCTGGTATTATGGCTCCCAGAATTCTCCTTAAGCAATTGATGGCAGGTAAATGCTGGGGGCTGCAGTCCAAAATACACCTTTCTCAGTTCTGTTGGCAACCAGTTGAGCTCCTGCAGAGCATAGCCATTCTTTGGGATTCCTGGCCCCATATACACTGACCATATAATGCAGTTTCATAATACAGTTTAAAATAGGGTTGAACTGCATTATATGAGTCTACATTGTAATATAATTCAGTTCAATGCAGTTACACTGCATAATGAAACTGCATTATAAGGCAGTTTAGATGGGGCCTGTGTCTTTTCCCTTTGGTTTTATGTCACCTTCAAGGGTCATTCTAGTCCATGCCTGTGTCTTCTCAATGGAACAAAATGGACAGAGGTGGATGTCATTTTCTTGAAGTCCATCCAGGCTACTGGAGTGTTTATCTTCCACTGCATACCAATCTTGCAGATAAGAACAATTAAAGCTAACACAAATGATAGCATGGTGTGTCTGGTTCTCCAAAAGTATCAGTGCTCAGCACTATTTATGCAGTGATATAGAGTGAGATATAAATAAACAGCGACACTGAAGTTACGGCACCCGGAGATATTTATACTCAAGCCTGAGAGGCAGGTAAACAGTTGGACAACTGCAGTGGAACTTTCCTCAGCAGCTTCCTGGGTGAGAAGCAAGAAGGTGGAGCAGCAATATTCAGGGACATCTCAGGATAAAGACAGGTCAGCCCTCAGGCAAATGAGGTAACTTGCAATGATGCAATATTCAGTGTATGGAATAGGAAGAAGCAAGCTATTTATAGTGAATTGCTGAGAGGACCCTAGTGGGGTGTATACATCTTGAGAAGAAGTAAATAGGACAACTGATCTCCCCAGAATCCCAACAGGCTGAAGTTTATACATGGAAAATGGTTTCAAATAAAACTCCTTGCTTCACATACTCTGACCAAGGTTAGCTGATTTCCAGTCTTAATTGCTATATGATCTCTAGTCCTGTAAATCTTTTAAATTAAAATGTGTTTTCCGTGTATTTTCTGTCTGCAACTATTTTTCTCACTTTGTTTCCTACCTCTGTGCTATATACTTTAAGCATTTGATTATATTAAGTCTTCTATAAGTTTTGTAAATAAATAAATACTCTTGGTCATCCTTTTATAATGTACTCATCCATTTTTTCCTAGCTCTGCCCTACAGAATACTTTACCGGGATAGCTTAACTTGCTTGGTCCAACAGTAGGGCTAGCCTTAATGCTTATAGTCTGTATCGGAGGTTCTCAAACTGTGCTCCGCAGAGCCCTTGGACCTCCACAAGCGATAGTGAGGGTCTCCACAGCACCATGCTGCTTCTCACCTCCTCCTCTTTCTTCCTCTTCCTCCTCCTGAGAAATGCAGAGAAATTAAACTTTGGAGCTGTCAAAACAGAATCCCAGAAAGCAAGCCTAATTGTTGTTGGGGCATCCAGAAGCTCTGGAGAATAGAACAGAGGGGGATCGGAGGGCCTGAGATCAGTTGCTGTGGCCACCACCATCATCTCTCACCATCCAATGTCTAAAACAGCTGACTCACTCAGCCCAACAATTGCATGTTGAAAAGCCCCAGAAGTCTTTTCATGGATAACAAAGTAAGTATGACTCAAAAGTAGAGTTTTCCATAACTGATATGAGAAAGTCTTGTTGCAATGTGTTGTTTCAACTAAAGCAGGGACATCTGGAGATGAGCCACTGAAAAGACCTTGATATGTGTGTCAGCTGTTGTGAAGGAGTGTAATGGAGGTAAGCATTGTATTGCACATAAAAAGGAGGGCATGTGACGTTCCTAGCACTTCTTGTATTGGTTAGATTCCATCCTCACTGAGCAACTCAACTAGAAACGAGACATTCCTGTCAATGAAGAGCTTACAGAAGTTAGTTTTTTGGATTACAGCTCCCAGAAATGCCTAGCTACCATGGCTGCTTATATGACCTCCTTTAAAAAAAAATGACCTCCTGAATATCAGCTAGAAAAGAGGGATATTGATTGGTGATGGTCTTTGAAAAATTGCTTTTTAGACAATTTTTCTAAAACATTTGGAACCTGTAGTCCAAAAGATACCTTCTCCAAGTTCTACGAGAAACAGTGTCAAAATAAGAATTAAATCACCACTGCTTAGTGCTATATTGATTTAAGTATTATTTTGGCATTGATTTCAACTGCAGCTCACATCAGACATGCATCGAATGATTTTTCGAACAGATCCATTGTACCAAGTCACTTAAACATCAACAAGTAAGTGAGTTGAAATGATTAACTACTTTTAAGCCTTTACTTGAAAGGCTCCAATGGAAAAGTTTCAAACTTTCTGATTATATGTGCTGGGAAAAGGGATAATCATCATCATCATCATCATCATCATCATCATCATCATCATCATCTTTATTATTGACCCATCTCCCCGAAAGGACTCGGGGCGGCTCACAACATAAATAAACACAATAACAATATATACAAAATAGATGTCAAGTTAATAAAGGAAACAAAAAAGAACAAAGTAAGCAAATCAAACAGTAATGAGTAAAAACATTAGTTAAAACACATTTAAAATGCAGTGGTTCCACTAGATTAAATAAGCTAAGTGAAAGCCAAAGTACCAGAGTGCATCCATAAACAAAGACCTCGTCCACATTAAAGGGATATTACTAATAATATTCAAAGGCCTGTTTGAATAGCCAAGTCTTTAAGTCCTTCTTAAAAGTCATAAGGGTGGTTCTTAAAAGTTGTGCAAGATGTCAACAAGAGATCCAAAATAGCCAGAAGTACCTCATTCAAAATTACATATACTGGGAAAATTGAGTTTCTGTTGCTATACTTTGATTTCCTCCCCTTGCATTCTGTAATTAATGTTATAATTCACCCTATCCTGCAGACAGCAATCAACATTCTTATGTAAATGCTATGTGGGCAGAACCACCCTGAAGCAAAGGACAGGATGGTGCCATCACTCTGGATAGAAACCAAAAGATCAGTCAGTTCACATTCACTTTGATACTACCAATGAAGGCAGCGGGTTAATTTAGAATAACGGACAAGCCCCACTGCAATATCTTTGAACACCTCCTTGACATTCATTGAACCCTAGATTCTGTTGCCAGAGGCAACTACTTACCCTGTCTAATGGCAGGGCTGGACCTGCATGGAGGCTTCCCCAGGCCTATTCCATATTATTGGCTTTTTTAGCATGGTAGTGGAAACAGCCCCTCTAAGTAGAGCTCTAAGATCTCAGGGCTTTTGTTACCAGGCCAACAGGATACAAGTATTTTCTCGATGGGTTTACATAGGTACAGCAAGATCCCCATAGCCATGGGGAGTATGTTTCTAGACTGACCAACTGCAGATATATCCAAAGGGTCATTAAATTGGCTGACCCCCTAATGATTCGAGTACAATACTGTTGTGGTAAAGGACCTAGAGATTCTTAGAGAACTATACCTTCCAGGAATTTGCTAGAGCTTCCAAAACAACTCTATATTAACTTCTGAGGGAGGTGTGAGGAAAAGGACCTTTTATTATATTCGTTTGATGCAGGTTTCACTTTAAATGTTTGTATGTGTCATCTTTATGTGCAACCCAATACTGAAAACTGTATTCAGCTCCAATATGATCTTCAGCCATCTTCCTTGGAGTATAACTTCACTTTAATAGCCTGACACGAGCCTTTATTGTAGTAATTGAACAAATAAATGTTTATTTTTGGATTCTCAGGCACATAAAAGCGTATTGGTTACACAGTTCTTTTCTTCAGTTTCTCCAGGATTCTCAGGCACATAAAGTGTATTGGTTACACAGTTCTTTTCTTCAGTTTCTCCAGGATATTGTTACATCCAAATCTTACTTATAGATAAGTAGAACTTGTTATATTATAACTCTCTGAACAGTTTAGCTTATGTCAGCTTGGTTAGATAACTATTCACTTTCAAATATGATTCCTTCTCAGCCTTCTGGCTGGATAACTTGTATCTTATATTTTCTTTTTTATATCAATAGTTCAACTATAAACTTATTCTCAAAGAACACTTTTCTTCTCAGCCACACTGACTGATGACTTTTACTCAAATTATTCTTTTATTATTTCAGTTCTGCCCCTGAAGGCACAATACAGTACTGGGATTTTCTTTCACCTAGCTCGAAGGCTAGATTCTTATTTAAATTGTTCCTTTAAAACTTTAAATAGCAAGGCTGAAGACTTCCAAACTTAGGCCAGGAACTTCCTCACTCCAGCTCTCATACGAGAGACATCTTCCCTTTAGCTCACTTGGCTAAAGACTCACTCATATTTTTAAAATGTCCCTTTTTCTCTTTTCAATTAGCTCTGCCCCTTTTTCCTCCTAGCTAAACTGAAATTGATACATTTCTACTGCGGGGGCAATGCTACCATGGCAATGCCTCAACCAATCAGCTGTAGCCAACTTCTGCCTGCGCTGGAAATCTATCAACATTAATAAACACAGTCAAAACTTCTATTGTAATTAGTTATTCCGTTACAGGAGGCATACCATAGAACAATGGTTCTCAACCTGTGGGAACCATTGTTCTAAGTTTCGGCCTTCAACTCTCAGAAATCCTAACAGCTAGTAAACTGGCTGGGATTTCTGGGAGTTGTAGGCCAAAACACCTGGGGACCCACAGGTTGAGAACCACTGCCATAGAATCACTTAGAAAGGACTTAGCAAATTCCTAGATAGACATTTTTTCCCAAGTGTAAGTGAAATCGTGGATATTGATTTTGTGGTTATGAGGGTTGTCTCGTTGTAATTTTTATTTAAATACCCTACTGTGTACAACTGTACTTCATAATGATACATTAAGTGCAATGTATTGTACTTAATAACAATAATAATCAGAGAGCATAATACATTGTCAAACAGACAAGGCTGTGCTTTGACTTCCCATGGTATGCCTCTTGGATGCCCTGGGAAAGAGAAGTATAGGCATATGATAAATAATGCATAACACACACCATCATGTCACTAGTATAAATTTATCATGGCTCCACAACAGAGCACGTAACTGTAAACTAAGACAGAGCATCTAAAATAGATGGAAATATTTGAAAAGGAAACCTGACTGGAATGTAAATTCAAGAAGCTCAAATTTAGAATGGGTATTATTCTAAACAAGATAGGTAACATAAGTAAAGATAAAGGTTTCCCCTGACATTAAGTTGAGTCGTGTCTGACTCTGTGGGGTGGTGCTCATCTCCATTACTATGCTGAAGAGCCGGCGTTGTCCGTAGACACCTCCAAGGTCATGTGGCCAGCATGACTGCATGGAGTGCTGTTATCTTCTCGGAGAAGCAGTACCTATTGATCTACTCACATTTAAATGTTTTCAAACTGCTAGGTTGGCAGAGGCTGGGCCTAACAGTGGGATCTCACACCACTCCCCAGATTTGAACCACCAACCATTCGGTTCGCAAGTTCAGCAGTGCAGTGGTTTAACCCGTTGCACCACCAGGGGGCTCTGATAGATAACATATCCATAGATGAAAATTTCATAGATGAAAACTTGGAAATCAGAATTTAAGTAAAAATGACAAAAAGTTATTGAGGAAGACCATATACCAGTAAGTTAGGAGAAGGTGTGGCAGATTTCTTTTGCCTAAGATGACTGGGAAGGGCAAAATTCTCTTCCTCTGGTCATTTGGAGGTTTTGTGATAATTGTGGTCTACAATGACTTTTTGGCTTAAAATACCCAGCATTCCTACTTAGGATAGCCAATGGTAAGGGAACTTGTGCCAGTCACACTCTCTCATCCTCAGAGGAAGGCACAAGCAACCCCTGCCCAAAAAGAACCAAATATTTTCTACAAAATCCTGTGATAGATTTGCCTTAGGGTTATGATAAATGGGAAATGACTTGAAGGGATGCAATAACAACAGCAAAAGCACAAAAGCATGATGAGGTTGATAGTTGATACTGGAGAAAGTCTGCATTAACATATAGGACAGCCCTGGACACTTGACAACCTTCACCTCCTATATGGTGTTATTTGATTTCTAAATGACCTGGATGTGCTGTTGTACACGTCCCTAAATCATTTGGATGAATGAAGTTTGCAGTATTAAAATTTGCTAAGCTTTTCTCCGAAATATAATCAGATTGGCTGAGTCATACATGTTACGTGCCAGACAGTATGCTGGCAGGGAGGGAAACTCTTTCACCCTTGCTTATTCATTCTATATTATGTTTTTATATCATTTGTATTTAATTTTGCACTTCCTACACATATTTTCTCCCCAATACTTCCCACTTTCGGGTCTATATTTCATGCTGAAGATGAACAAAATAAATTACAGTAGTTTGGTGAGCATTTCCTCATGGAAATATCTATCTCATGCTTCCTACGGTTAGCTATGGGACAAAAATCATTTGGGTTTGAAAATCTGTGCATTTCTAAGGCTTGCAATACATTTTTTATCTCTCTCTCTCTCTCTCTCTATATATATATATATATATATAAAGAGAGAGAGAGTACGCGCAAAAACACACACATTTAGTCAATGAGGAACATGAGTGAAAATGCATGCATTAGTAAAATTTGAGGAGGGGGAAGCATACTTCATGCTGAACACATGAAGGTTGTGAGTAAAGCAAATATGTTATTTTTATCAAAGTCTACTTCATTTTTGTCTTTTGAGTGGTTGATATAAAACAAGTTCTTTTTATGGGAAAGTATATAGGCAGTCATGCCAGCCACATGGCCTTGTGATCTCCAAAAGGTGTTTTCCAAAAAGTTATGAATGCCATTTTCCAAAAGTCAAGTTAGTCTAGAGCAGTGGTTCCTGATCTTTGATCCTTCAGGTGTTCTGGACTTCAGCTTGCAGAATTCCTGACAGCCAAGCTGGTTGGGGCTTCTGGGAGTTGAAGTTCCAGAGGACCAGCAGTTGGGAACCATAGGTTTAGGGATACAGAAGGCAATCCCCTTCTTGGCATCGTTGGGATGGAGGATTAAGGGCAATTAAAGATGGATAGAAACATTTCGGCACTATAGAAAAGCAACTTACCCTGAGATCTAGGCTGCCCCTGTCCTATGTGAACAGGGGCGGTTCAACCCATTACGCAAAGTAAGCATTTGCAGTATAGTTGATTTTGCCCAGGGGTGCTCTTGAGGCACTCTTGGGGGAAAATAGACCTTGACATATGTGAGTTGTAGTTACTGGGATGTATAGTTCACCTACAATCAAAGAGCATTCTGAACTCCACCAATGATGGAAGTGAACCAAATATGGCACACAGAACTCCCACGGCGAACAGAAAATATATATCAGTGATTGGGTTTTGGGGGGGGGGGGGCACACACCAAAATACTGTTTGCTTGCCGTTGAAAGTTACCTAGTGCCGCCTCTATATGGAAGCTAATAGTCCCTTTCTTACACAGAGGTCATTGAATTTCTCAACAAGTCCCTGTCCACCTGGAAAACATTTATATTCTGTCTAAGTAAAACCTGCCAATTGTAGTCCAAATGAAAGAGATTTACCTTTGTTAGGAGGTAAAAGATCTCAAGTCACAGCCCCCCATCCTCCCCCCCCCCAAAAAAAGAATTCTTAAGAGTCTTTGTTTTTTTGACCTGTTCCTGGGGTTATTTGGGGCACTGATTCAGAACATTGCATTGGATAGACCGCATCAGCTCTAGTTTCTTAAATACACTTATGATTTTTTATGGAAGAGCAGATGAAGTGTGGTATATGGCATATGGAGTTGTGACCTTTTGCAAAGGCGCTCAAGACTTGGCTGTTTGGTTGTGCATTTAAGTAACCGGATCAAATTTTGCCATAGTCACTGCTGAATGTTTTTATGTTGAATGTTTTTATGTTGAATGTTTTATGTTGAATGTTCTTATGTTGAATGTTTTTATATTGAATGTTTTTATATTGAATGTTTTATATTGTGTATAAACTGTTTTAAATTGTAAGTCGCTCGGAGCACCTTGGTGGAGAGCGACTAATTAAGAAAAAAAGTGATGATGATGATGATGATGATGATGATGATGTTGATGATGATGTTCTGTATCTCTAAAATGGGAGTGAATAAGAGAAAACTGGCACCAAAATGTGTGTTGGCCACTGATTCATTCTGGCAGAAATAAGACAAAGAATTAAGGATAAATGCTATCACTGTCGGGGCTCACCCAAGACACTTTGTTGCCTAAGATAAACCAGCAAGTGGCCCCTCGTTCTGTCAATCCTCCAAGTGTGTAGAATCCAAAGCCTGCCAGGTGTGGTAGTGGGTAGATTAATAATTTGTTGTTTATTCGTTCAGTCAAAGAATCGTGGGCCATCCAGTCCAACCCCCTGCCAAGAAGCAGGAAAATTGCATTCAAAGCACCCCTGACAGATGGCCATCTAGCCTCTGTTTAAAAGCCTCCAAAGAAGGAGCCTCCACCACACTCTGCTTCCAACTCTTCGTGACCACATGGACCAGCCCACGCCAGAGCTCCCTGTCAGCTGTAGCCACACCCAGTTCCTTCAAAGTCAAGCCAGTCACTTCAAGGATACCATCCATCCATCTTGCCCTTGGCACGTCTTCCTTTTTCCTTCCATTTTCCCCAGCTCATAGATCTTACACTCCAGGTTCCTATAGTGTGTTGATCTGTAGAACATCGGATTAGTTGTTCACCTCCTGCACCGTTGGCTGCTAGCCTTCCTTTTGGCTTTGAGCTAGCTATGTCATCACATCTGGGGCCAGGCATGTAGCCGGGGGAGGGGGGGGGCTTGGGGGGCTTCAGCCCCCCCCCTGAAATTCTCATGGTGGTCCGCAAGAAGGCCTTACTGGTACATTATTTAAACTGTTATGTTATTCGTATCATGATCACCATGCTCAATATATCCCATATGCATGGGGGTATTGGGGTAATGATACAAAAGGTTTGCTAGGGTAGACCCTCCTTCACTCAGACTCAGCACCCCCCCCCCCAAACAAAATCCTGGCTACGGGCCTGTCTAGGACTAGTTGAACTTATCCTTTGCTCCTCCCCAGTAGCATTTTGACCATCTTCTGACCTGGGAGTCCCATCTTCTGATGGTATACCGCCATATCTCTGGTTGTACTGATTCATTTAGCTTTCATGGCAAGAATGATGGGGTGGGCTGCCATTACCTTCCCCAGGGATAGTGTTTGATCTGACCTCTCTGTCATGACCTTCCTGTCTTGGGTGTTCCTTCATGGTTTCGCTCGTGGCATCACTGAAGTGCTCAAACTACAGCAAGGTGTCCCAATAATAGCAATAATAATAACAATAAATGGAATAAGTAAATATTTGCAAAATGTCAGCATGGTTTAATGGTTTGAGCACTGGACTATGAGTACACAGACTAGGATTCGGATTGGCCATGAAAACCCACTGGATGACCTTTGGCAAGTCACAGCTCACTATCAGAAGAAAGCAAAGGCAAAACAGATCTTACCAAGAAAACCCTGTGATAGACTTCCTTATGGTTACTACAAATTAGAAATTACCCAAAAGATGTACAAAAACAAAATATTTGCTGCTGTTTCAAGACTGGTGACAGCTTGAACCATTTGCTTCACTATAAATCTAGTGGCAGGACAAGATTAGAAGGAATGATTACAAGAGTGAACTCTTCTTAGATCCCTGATGCTCTCAGGGTAAAGAGTTCAAGGAAAAGAAAAACAGCAACCAAGAATAAGGATTTAGATTGGATTTGCAGAGCTCATCTCCAGTGTGCCAGCCGCTGGACTGATGATTTCTTTTATTTCCAGGAAGTCTGAATTGCACTAAATTTGGGGGAGCAAATAATGTGACTCAAGTCCTTGCTTTGCCAGTGCACAGTTTCAGTTCTGCTTCTGAATTGTGGGCAGGCTTGGTGATAACAAATAGATGGTGTTTTGTTTTGTTTTGTTCTTGAGATGTGGCCTGAATGACTGTATGGTTTATTTGCTTTATTCAGTAGTACATTGTACACTTTACCATTATTATGATTACCTCTGTTAGCTCGTAATCATGTGATATAAGTACAGCAATTTTAATAATTTTCCAATACACAACTGAACTTCATTTTAGGTTCTTAATAAATTGTGAACTTTGTTTTTGTTCTTTTCCGTTAATTACTTTTTACGATCATTTCAGTTTTAATTTGCAGTTACTTAAATTATGGCTACATTTAGGTAAAGAAGAAATTACAAATAAATAAATAAAAGTACACCACCCTTATAGTTTCTCATAAGCCCAGGGCCTGATATAAAATATATCATGTACAGGTTGAGCACCCCTTATCCAGAAATCCAAAATGTTCCAAAATCCAAGCCTGTCTACACAGGCGACTGTAATATTACTTTTCCTTGAACTCTTTACCCTGAGAGCATCAAGGATCTAAGAAGAGTTCACTCTTGTAATCATTCCTTCTAATCTTGTCCTTTGATTGTTGACGGTTTGGCTCACACACACTTTGTTTCAAGCACAAAATTAATAAAAAATATTGCATATAAATTTATCTTCAGGCTAGGTGTATAAGGTATATGAAATACAAAGGAACATTGTGTGTTTAGACTTGAGTTCCATTTTCAAGATATCTCATTATATAGGTGCAAATATTCCAAAACCTAGGGGGGGGGGGGGAATCAAACATCCAAAACATTTGTGCATTTCAGATAAGAGATATTCAACCTCTATTAGGAAAGCCCAAATCCACCTAGACAGTTTAGTGGGTGCTGTGTTAATTGTCGTTTCCAACTTGTGGTGACTCTAGGATGGATCGATCATGGATTGTTCTTTGTATATTTGTTCAGAAAGAGTTTGCCATGACTTTTCTCTGAAGATGGAATCAAACCACTACATCACACTGATTGTGTTCATGTTGAGTATCTATTACAAGTGGGATTTGGGGAGTTGGTACCATAGTTATTATTCCTATAATCTCAGCAAAGGAGTTTCTGCAGGTTTCACTTCTATGCTATTGATCTTGCGAGAGTGTGGCTACCATGCCATTTTCTAATCTATCATGCCCATTCTCATCCCAAGATCAGAATGGACATGATAAAAACAAGTAATGGGATGGGGTGTTATTTCCTTGTTATATTTATAAATCGTACTCTCTGCTTTTCAGATGTCCAAAATAGTGGATATAGAAACTGCTAGAAATAAGGAAACTGGACAGAATCCTCACCCAGGAAGCCATCACCTGTGTTATAGGGGAGATTCAAGAGTTGTAGTCCAAGTCAGTTGCTTTCTTTCTTATCATCATAAAAGGGAGATATGCAAAAGCAAAAATCCTATCTGCTTGCACAAAGGATTCCCATAGACTTCTGTGTTTTTGTTTTCGTTTTGCCTGCCTGCCTGCCTCTCTCTGCCTCGCCTTTGTTTTGGGGCCCTCTTGCCTGTGTTCATCCACTTAATTGATCTAGTCAAGGTAGGAGTGTCTAATGCTTCAGAATGAGATAAGGAAACTCCTGTTAACTTTAAGAGTGCTTTGCTTTCTTGTACTTTGGCCCCAGAACTTTCTTATTTTTCTTTTTTGTTATTGATGCCTGTGATCTCATTCACCTTGAACAGGTGCAATTCAGATCTAGGCTCCAAGGCTGCCTCTGTTTTGCACATAGTATGATACCGAGTGGTACTGGATATCTTTAGGGAGAAGGAGGACCATTATTGCTCAATTAATCCACAGTGTTGCCTGCCTCATGAACACTTGACAGGTCTGTTTTCAGGCATACCTTTAGAAACTGGTTCCTTCTGCGACCCTGGAAATGAGAAATAGTTATACCCATAGTCTCATTTTAGGGGAATTGCGGATCTTAAAATTATATAGTCCAAAAGCATACAGTGAGACCTCCACATTTGCTGTGGTTAGGGGGCAGAGGACCCACATAAGAGCAACCCCCCTCCAAATTGCACAAACACTGTGTTTTACTTGAGAAAAACTCTATTTAGGAAGTTCTAGATTCTGCAGCACCATTCCATGGTCAATATCTGCTAGAAGCTGACCAAAGAACTGCACTGGAGGATTTCGAGATTTCTAGAGAGGTGTTCTCTCTAGATCAGGCATGGGAAAACGTCAGCCCTCCAGGTGTTTTGGACTTCAACTCCCATAGTTTCCAACAGCTAGTAAGCTGGCTGGAATTTCTGGGAGTTAAAGTCCAAAACACATGGAAGGCCGAAGTTTGCCCATGCCTGATCTAGATACCTCTGGGAAAAGTTCGTAGAATTATAGTGGAAAACCTAGTGATTATTGTTGTTGTTGTTTATTTATTCAGTCGCTTCTGACTCTCTGTGACCTCATGAACCAGCCCACATCAGAGCTCCCTGTCAGCCATAGCCACCCCCAGGTCCTTTAAGGTCAAGCCAGTCACTTCAAGGATACCATTCATCCATCTTTTCCTTGGTCGGCCCTTCTTCCTTTTTCCTTCCATCTTTCCCAGCATTATTATCTCCTCCAAGCTTTCCTGTCTTCTCATTATGTGGCCAAAGTAGTTCATCTTTGCCTCTAATATGCTTCTCTCCAGTGAGCAGCTGGGCATTATTTCCTGGAGTATGGACTTGTTTAGTCTTCCTGTGGTCCAAAGCAGTCTCAGAATTTTCCTCCAGCACCACAGTTCAAAAGCACATATCTTCCTTCGCTCAGGCTTCCTTATGGTCCAGCTCTCACATCCATAGGTTACGACGGGGAATACCATTATCTTAACTATGCGGATCTTCATCGCCAGTGTGATGTCTCTACTCTTAACTATTTTATCGAGATTGGTTATTGCTCTCCTCCCAAGAAGTAAACATCTTCTGATTTCCTGGCTGCAGACCATTTCTGCAGTAATCTTTGTGCCTAGAAATACAAAGTTTGTCAATGCTTATACGTTTCTCCCTCTATTTGCCAGTTATCAATCAGTCTGGTTGCCACAATCTTGGTTTTTTTATGTTTAACTGCAACCCAGCTTTTGCACTTTCTTCTTTCACCTTGGTTAGAAAGCTCTTCAGCTCCTCCTTGCTTTTAGCCATCAAAGTGGTATCATCTGCATATCTAAGGTTGTTAATTATTATTAGAGATAATATTTTAATAAAACTGCAAATACGGAGGGTGGACTATAATTTTACCTAGGTAATATGAACAGAATTCAGCTTTCTTCAATAGTAGATATTTGCATAAGAAAGGGAGGCTTAAAGTGCATCCTGACTTTTTAAAAAGACCAGAATGTCCCAGGTTTTGTTTGTGTTTTTTCCCATTTTATTTTAGGGATCCATACATATTTTATTTGACCTAGAATATTTTCTATCAGCTTCCAGCATGATCATAGATGTTTGATAGTAGCATCCCAGGAAAATTTATTTCAACCCAAAATAAACTCAGAAAAAATAGGAACAAGATCAGGGCAGTGGGATCACTCATGGACAGCAAGTTGAGTAGGAGTAATGCTCTTGTTCATGTCAAACAAAACAACAGTCTGTTGTGTTAATGCCTAGGAGAGGGTGGTAAGTGATTCACTGAAGCAACAATAGCATTCTTTGGAAAAAGAAAAGCAGGGAAAACACTCACTTGTTCAGATGAGAGAGGGTGGGAGGCACCAAAGGGACTGACAGATTCTCCATACCTTCTCCCCACAAACCAAGAAGGCGGCATGGGGAGAAAGAAGAAAGATGTTGCGCCAAAGGAGAATTATTAAGGGTTTAAGGCGCAGTGTAGCTGGTGGTATGGGGAAGGGAATACAGGTGATTTTGAGGGTCATCAAGAACTTACATAAGAGAGAGGGCTAGAGGACTTACATGGCTCAACGTGGTGCAAAGGATATTTGCTTTATAAATAAAATGATAAAAATTATAAGTCTCTCTGTGTATTCGGCACCCTCCTTGGATCTGGGTGTTTTCAATTAGTCTGCATATGCCCTTAGAAGAGTTATTTTAATTATTGATTTAAACCACTCTTGCACTGTTCCCCAGCCAAAAAGATTGACAGAGTATCATCGAGAAGCAGGAAGCAGATAGAAGAAGCTGGATCAGAGGTTCTGGGTTCTTGATCCTTGTCAAGAAGTCTGTTGTGTTTTATAATTTGGTGGCTGCAAATCAAACTGAGAAGAGCGCCATGTTCTTAAGTGTGCTAACTGGACCGGCAGGAAAAAAGGATCTGTAATTGCTGGGTTGGAGGGTAAGAGAATATTAAAGATTGTGTAATGTTTGCAAAGTAATTAGAAATGTTTTACAACAGAGCTGTTATACTGCTAATGAGTTGGAACAGCAGCTTCCAGACAGTGAACTGTGGGAACTTGTTGGCTTTCCCTGGTCATTTTCATGACTTGGCACAGTCTAATGATAATGGATCATGAGGTGTTTTGAGTATCTGGAAGAAGCTATGCTCTTGCCAGGGGGTAAGATGGACCAAAACAACCTAGCCTGCTTTGGCAAGGAATGTGGGAGAGTCTATGGTGTAGGAATTGGTTGCAGGCTTATGCCTTTTCTAAACATGATATCTTGATCCTAGTAGTTCAGCATGCTCTTATACGTGCCCATGTAATGTCTGCTCTAATTAAGGGGCACAGGATCCTCACAAAGGTGGGAAAACTTCACACACACCTGCGCGCACACACATATTTTTACCCAAGAGATCATCTCTAGGAATCTTTAGGTCCCCCAGCACGATGCTGCCAGAAGTTGATCACATTAATCAAACCTGTGAATATTCAAATCCACAAAATTTAAAACCACAATGGAGAGGGCTGACACTATTTTTATACTTAAATACTGGCATGCAGAATGTTATACTAATAAATCTATTTTTAAAAAATGCAAACATAACACTGAAGCAACTATCCTACACATACTTTTCTTTCCAGTGTGAAAGTTTAATTGTTCTCAGTAGCATTTACTTTACTGTAAACATGCTCAGGATTGCACTGGTCCAAAGATTTCCTTCATATGGGTGAGAAACAAAAAAAAGCTGTGGATCATTGCTTTTTGGATGACAATTCCTAGAATCTTCCAGCTAACATGCCCACTGGGATTTGTAGCCTTTTAAAAAGTAAAGGTTGTAAATGGATTCAGAAGAACTGGATGTACACATAAAGTATTTCAAAGAAATTTTGTGTCTCAATTATACTATATTTTAGTTTGTGCTTCCTTTTGTGCACCCTTTCAAAAGACACCCTGTCCAAAACAAAAACAAAAACAGCAAGTAGCAGAAATCTACTTCATTTTACATGTGCAAATATTAATTAACAATGCATGTCTTAGCTCCTGGTCAAGACTGCATTCTTCTCAAGATAACTTGACAATATAAAATATATAATTTTGTGTCCTTATGATCACCATGCAAATGCTTAAGTAAGTACCCAAAAGGCATTAAATACCATCTGATCTTGGAATCTAAGGATAGTTACTTGAATACAGATTATATTGCAAAGTAAAGAATCAGCAAAACCACCACTGAGTGTTTCTTGGCTAAGTAAACCCTATGACATTTATGGAGGTGCCCTAACTCAACAGGCAACTTGAAGACATGCACACACATAACCAGTTTGCACAGGTTATACATTAATTTAAATGGCCTTAAGGAGAACCTCCTCTTGAAATGGTAGTCTGTATTACTTTGTTTACTTCAAATGCTCTTGTGGTGTAGGTTGGGCACTTCTAGTCTCAGCTACAGTACAGCCGCTGAATTAATTACTGAAAGATAAGTCAATGTTTACATAAAGCCAATTGATTTGATGGGACCACTCTGATTTGGCCTAGCAGTTGAATTTGGGCTGTACATACCTGCTTTGTGCTTAGCTCAATCTTACAGATGAATTGTTAGTATTGCTGAGAACCAACAGTAGCTATTAACTATTTTCTTTTTTAAAATTCCTGTATATGATACATTAAGCACCACATTGTCACATTATGTTTTTTAACGCATGTCTCCTTCCTACTTAATGTGATTCAGCTCCAGTTGCCTTAACCTAGTTTATCTCAAACAATGAGTGTAATATTACAGGACAACATGTGGCTGTTACGCATGACAACAAAAAATGCTACAATGGTAATGATGTGGTATCCCACAGGCTTGTTTCATAACTGTGTCAGCTCTGGACTTGCTCTGGCTTGTTACCTACCTTATCTATCTAGACAAACATATACTCCCTAATTTGTCATTCTGTTTTTCTGATAAAATACAATCCACTGTGAATATTTACAAACATGGTAATGAAGAGCACTGAGTCGATAACACTGTTTTGGAGAATAATGACTCTGTGTGCAGCACGCACCAAGCTATGTACTCCCCCATATCAAGCCATGTTCTCCCTTCTCATATATCCAAAATACTGAGTCATAACAAGAAGAGGACAGACTTGGCAGTGCTGTTCATTCAGAAAGAGTACTTGATTGCTTATGCTATCGACCACCTGCATTTCTACTTTAACAGAACAACATCATTGCTTATTTATTTATTTACGGTATTTCACGCCCACCTTTCTCAGCCCTAAGGCGACTTATGGGGTGATCGCACATCTGCTGTTCAGTCTATACATCTCTAACCAGGGCAATCCTGCTTCTTGTAGGGCATGGGCACTGGACTTTCAAGTAATTCAGAATCATGGCTTGGAACATACATTCAAACAGCATGGCCAGCAATGCAGTAAAGTATCCTGTACTGTACAGGCAAGAAAGACACGGGACAGATGTGTCCCCCAACTTCTAAATCCGTTGTCCTATGCTGCCAAAGGCAGACCAGGTCAAAAAGCACATAACACCTTTTGTAGACAGCCATTTCTACCACAGCTCCTAATTACACACTCAGAGTTGTGTAAGCATGTTGAGTATCTTATGCCTTTCCTCCTCAGTGTCCTTTTGTGAACCTTTCATTCTTAATGTTAACTTGAAGTCTATGTAGTTTACTACTATGTGGCATCACCACAGGAAGGCTAACTGCACATGTATCATCTTAATGTACCAAAGGAAGGATAAGCATGTATCTGCACTCTTATTGTAGTTTGACGCCATTTGAATAGCCATAATTCAGTACTATGGATTCATAGGCCCCATCTACAATGCCATATAATGCAGTTTCATAATGCAGTTTAACCACATTGAACCTCATTATATGAGTCTACACTGTCATATAATGCTGTTCAGTGCACATAGGGGCCAAAGTTTTTCAAGGTAACTTTTGTCTTCTCTGCCAAATACTGCTAATGTCTCATCAATTTACAAATCCCAGAATTCCATAGCATTGAACCATGGCAGCTAAGGTATTAATTCTCTAGTGTAGATGCAGCCTTAAACTGGCCTTGGTGAGGCAAAGCATTCATGTCAGGTAGCAGATGTCATGAACAGGGAGTAACAAAAATGATGTAGGATAGAGCTGTGCAAACCACATGACTTGCTCTGTATCTACTAAGAGGAGACTCACTGTTCTCAAGTATGATGGAAAACACTGCCCCATCAGTGGTGCTGAAAAAAATCTATTTGGGTTCTGTACAGGGAATGGGAAAGGAATAATAATTTGGTTTTTGCCTCAGGCAGCTAAATACCTACACCCAGTCTTGCTCTCCCATCATTATCCTAAATGTGTATGCCATGTATGTCTTACATCAGAATATGAATTGTGAAATCATTTATGAAGGTGATAGACAGCAAGATTATTACCATTCACTTGAGCAAGGCTTACCTAGCTTACATGCTTCCCTATTAGATTTGGAGGGATATTCCAGCACTTGAATGGCAGACCACCAATGAATCCCAGTTCTGTAGGCTATATTTCAGAAGAAGAAACTGGTAAAACCACATCTGAGGATTCCTTGTCTATGAAAACACATTCATGAGGTTGACAGGCAACTTGAAGGCATACATCCCAGAACTCAAAACGGCAACTTGATTGCCTCGGGCTGGAATGTAGTCCACTGAGAAGTTGTGCTGTCCAGAGCTACAAGGGAATAGCACTGCCTTTAGGCTTGATATTTATACTGGAAGTTCTACTTCTTTCCTATCCTGGCCCACTGGGCAGTACTTTCTACTTGATGTGTTTCCCACTTGTGCTGCTGAATGTCAAGGGCCCTGAGTTGCACAATGCCAACAAAGTTCTAATGCACATATAATTGATATTTCTGTTACCCCGAGGCTCTTTCACATTATGCAGTTATAGCATTATGATTCCACGTTAACTGCTATGGCTGCATCCTGTGGGGTCCTGAGGTCTGCCGTTTGGGAGAAGACTACAGCTCCCTGTCTTTTCAAATTTTAAATACTCATTTCTAGACTGCAAATCTTAAGAATCCATAGGATGGAAACATGGCAATTAAAGTGGAACCATAGTGCTATAATTTTATAGCTGAAAGGACCCTCCTCCTAACTTTACAAAGTAAAAGGAGGCTTTGTGTGATAGTCCACAAAGACTAAAATTTGATTAGGGGATATATTGGCTAAACATGAAACAATTTTTAGGCTCAAATCCTATATTTTGTCTCAACTGGAGCAGACCCAGTGAATCCATGAGGTATACTTATGTGTTGATATACAGATGAGATGTAAAGTATTGATACTTTTAAGTGAGATGAAAAACTGGATTTTACTTCAGATATGCAGAAAATGGCATTTTAAAGATGTGTCCTAGATCGCAATTTATCCAATGTCAGGTATTTATAGGCATACTAGTTCTCTTGAATATCTGTATTTCATCAGATTTGTCTTTTTTTCTTGTATAATTAAGGTTGGTAATTATGGTAAAACCTCAAACATGGCAAAATTTCCTACAAAAACAGTTCATGTGTGGAAAAGCTGTGTAACTCTGTCTCAGTCTGTGATTCATAATTGTCTCCAAGGTTTGCTTCTACTGCATCTAAAATTAAAAATGCATAGTCAGAAATCAGATATGATGAACTCTGTGTGGTTTATGTATACCACCCTTCTGATGTGAAAGTACTTGCTTTGTGGGAAGCTGCTCGTATTTAAACAGGTCTTAACTGTGACCAAAAGAAGTATACGCTGAAAGCTGTTGCTATAGTCTTTGTATATAACATTATGGGAAAGTAGAAGGCAAACGTGTTTGACCAGAATGACTGCATCACACCCTTCTTCTTAAATAAATATTGGCGGGCAGTAAGAGTCTGATATGTTTTTCACTGGGGAGAAAAACAATCAAGGAATGCATTGTCAAGCATGGATCAGGACATTTCTACATTGCATACTCTCTAATAATATGTTCCAAAAGAAGGGAACAAGATAGGTGTTGTGAGATACAATGTGTAGGAGATATTTTACATTTTTCCTCCTGGTAAGCCAGTGTGGAGTGCTGTATGGAGCTGGACTCCTTAGAGAATATTTGACATGTTTACATAGAATGGGGTTTTATCCCATAAAAGTGCATCTGTAGGACTGTGGCCTGATTAATGGATCTGGGATTCCTTTTGCAAATGCTGCTCTTCTCAGAATGTCCTAGGGTAGACTAATTCCAATCAGTATTCAAATCACAGTTTTCCTCAACTCAGAAGTCCCAACATTCATGTCACATATATCAGGAATGGTGGGAAAAACAATGCCAAACACATTCATCTCAGGCCTGGGAAAGGCTGCTCTAGAAAAGCATACTCCTTCCATAATAAGATGATGTAAAGGTTTCTTTCTGAATTGTGCACTGTGTAAAGGTCTCTTTCTGAGGTGTATCAATCTAGCACACTGGTTCTTAATCTGTGGTCTGCGGACCACCAGTGGGCTGTGAGGGTGAAAATCTAGTCCCCGAGCTTCCTTCCTTCCTCCTTATTTATTTATTTATTTTATTTTATTTCGTGCCGCCTGCCACTCCTTCCCTGTCGCTGACTATGCCATATGTTCTGTATCAGAAACTAGAGCTGATGTGGTCTATCCAATGCAGTTTTCTGAATCAGCACCCTAAATAACCAAACTGAATCTAAAGTTGACTAAAATCTGATTCGCAACCCTTTCGGTACTAGTGCTGGAGAGTGGTTCCTGATCAAGTTGTCCCTAGAAAAAAAAAAGGTTGGGAACCACTGAACTAGCAAGACAGAGTGGCATTTTTTTCTGTAATTAAAACGTATTTTGAATGCATAAAAGTCAGCATGTTTTACTATTTTATTTTTCAGTGCAAATGATTTGGTTCAATTTGGCCTATCTTCGTGACCGCATCCTCCCCTATGAACACAAAGGGGGCGGGCACAAAGATCTGCCAGGGAGGCCCTCCTTGTGGTCCCATCAGAAGTGTGGTTGGTGTGGACGAGGGAGAGGGCCTTCTTGGTGGTGGCCCCCTGGCTCTGGAACGCCATCCCTAGGGAAATTAGGCAAGCCCCAACACTGTCCTCCTTCCATAGGGACCTGAAGACATGGCTGTTTAAACAAGCGACACAATTGTAATCCTGCCTCACACTTTATCCCATGCCCTCTTCCCATGGTTACAGCACTGCACTTCTCTCATTCCCAATTCGATCATTTGCCCCATTGATAATGAGTGCTGTTTTTAATTAAATGTTAGTTGTTGTTTCGTGCTTATATCTTTTATTTAATTATATTTTTAATTGTTTTCATTTTATGTTCTGTTTTTAGGCATCTTGTGCTATGTGTAAGCTGGACTGAGTCACTTCGGGGAGATAGTGACAGGATACAAAATTAAAATGGTTGTTGTTGTTGTTGTTGTTGTTGTTGTTATTCATTCTCAGAAAGCATTTTTACTGCTTCTGCCTTGCATTTTGTACCCGTGTAACATGTTGTTTATATTTTGATTAAGTTTTTTTAAAAGTGTGTTTGTGGAGTAAAATATTTCTCATCCTCCCCCTCTCCCTTCTTTCCTTAAATCAAGTTTGAAAGACTGAGAATGTTGCTAATGCTTTTAAGATTGCAGGTTTACATATCAAATATTCACCATGGATATGAACAGATAGATTCAATTTCAGTTTCCATATTGAGACATCACAGCAAAAAAAGAAAAGAAAAATATTAATTTGATATGACTAGATATGTGTTTACTCAGGAGCAAGTCCTACTGTGTTAAATGGGAAATGTTATCTAAAAAGTAGTGTTTAGGGCCTAACACATCTAGCCCAAGTACTAAGACATTTAGCTTTACTAATTTGTCTGAGCCTCTTGCCAAGCTCCATGAATATTAGCATGTAATAACAAGATAAACTTCCTTGCCAAGAGCCAGAGTGTTTGTGTGATGGTAGATAAGAATAACCTGTTGCATTTATATGGTGCAATTGATCCAAGGTCCAGTGTTTCGCTCTGGAGACACTTTGAGGGCTGCAAGGAATGCCAACTCTTGTTCCTGCCCCAAAGAACCAGGAATAAGTAGAGGTCTGTTCTGAACATTCAAATTCGTTGTTGTTGTTGTTGTTGTGGTTGTTTTTGTTATATCTCACTTTTTCTTGATTGACACAAAGCAGCTCATAACATTAAAAACAATGCAGTTTAAAACCCATACCATACAAATATTAAAATATAATTAACTATACAAGTCAATTAAAATGCCTTCAAACACTTAAGAACCTACAATTATAAAATACCCTAGCTTGCTCTTATAACTTTTTTCTTTAAAATCTCTCTTAAGGTGTATCTGCACTGTGGAATTAATGCGACACAATTGCCATGACTCAATGCTATGGATTTATACATGTTGTAGTTGTACAAGGTATTTCGCCTCCTCTGCCAAATAGTGCTGTGGCCTCATCACATTACAACTGCCACCCTGGTTCTTTGGTATATATCTTTGGCTGCTTTGAGTGTTGAGAAAAAGCACCTAGCAATTCTATCTATCTATCTATCTATCTATCTATCTATCTATCTTTTATAAACACTTGAGAAGTGTCTGACGTGTGATCCAATACAACAGCCCACATAGTGATCTTGTTTGCTGTGTACTAATCTTGTTGTGTTTCAAATAATAATAATGACAACAATTATAAGTTATTGAATTCAGATTATAGCACCATTTCCTCCTACTCATGTTCATTCCCTCCGCCTGCACTTATACAAACTGAATGAGTGGAGGTTCTATTTTTAAGGCTACCATATTACAAGGATATTTACATATTCAGGCTTAAAAGTTCTCCTACCAAATATCCCCATATCATAATTATTGTTCAATTATCTCCTTGTGCCACTCTTGCCCCCATTTTTTTTGCATTTGCTTTAAATATCCTGTGACTCTTTCCAGCTAAAGTTCACTTAACTTATTGGCTTATGTATCAAAACACTATTTTCTGCAGAAGCAAAGCCTTGAGTAAATGATATGGCTATTTTCTACATAAGTACATGAAATATGTTGTCCTCGATATTGTAAAGAGTGATATTGAAAAAATGTTTCAAACTATTCTACTGCAAACTATTCCAAGTTGGGTGAGTATTATGCTATTGCTGAAATACTGCCGTCAGGGTAAATTATCTTAGGCAATGCAGTGTTGAAAGCCAATTTCAACATAGCAGAAGAGTAAGAAAAATATCCACTCGAAGCAAGACATTTGAATAATATTTATTCCAACTGGGACTAAAGAAAACTATTTAACTATATAAAACAATGGGAAACTTCAAATTAGGATCATGAAGCTGTGAGAATATAGGGACAGGTATAAATACTTTATATTTAAAGTTCGATATTTCTGAACAAAAGTTAGTTATACAATGTGTCAAATCAATATTAATTTGTCACATTCCATACACAACGAACATGTATCATCATGAACAGCTTGCTGAACCATAAAATGCCATGGTGTGTTGGCCTTCATGTATAGAGTATGTTCAATGTGATGGAGTCATGGGAATTGTAGTTATATAAGGTCTTTAGCCTTCTCTGACAAATAATGCTGGTGCTGCACCAAACCACAGTTTCCACAATTCCATCGCATTGAGCCATGACAGTTAAAGTGGGGTCAAACTGTATAGGGTATGCATCTACACATCGAGTACCTACACTGCAGAATTAATGTAGTTTGACCGCACTTTAAGTTCATACTGAACTTGCTAAGTTGCTTTTCTTTGCAAAATGGCACAATACCTGTAAATTCTGTGGCCACACTGGGTCGAGGATTCAGTAAACTGTAGTCCAAAGATCCCAGGAACTTTACAAGCTCTGCAAATGATCCCACAGCCTTTGTGGATTCTTCTGATATATGCTGAATACCAGGCTCAACTAGCAATTCTTCCACATAAATACATGGTTAATGTGCCTGATTATTTAACTGACACTTTGTTAGCCTCGGGGCCCCACATGTTTAATATGTTTGGGCACATGCTGTTCCATTTCTGTTTACTGATCTCTTTCCTACTGGGATTCATGCCACAAATGTCATAATTTTATAAAGCATATTAATGCACGGTGGGTGCATATTTGTCTTCTGTATTCAGTACTGCTCCTCTCTCAAATAATGACAAACTAAAATAAACCTTCAGATATATCATGTTGGCCATAGATTCTGTGCATAGATTCTCTGCTTTTTTGTAGCCCAGTTAAAGATCTTCATTCCCAACAAAGTTGATTGGATTTATTCCTAGTTTGCTGTGCAGAGGACTGCAATCATGTGGGACACACCTATGGATATGTACTCAGAAGGTAGTACCATTGTGTTAAATTGAAAATAAACACAACAGAGACTCAGTCTTTGATCTCCTTTGAAAAAAGGCAGGAGTAAATGTAATAAACATGTGTAATCTTACATGTTGCAATACACATTTTATAATGTTTCAGTTTTCAACAGGATCTCGGCAAGCATGGATCTGAAAGAAGCCTGTATAATTTTATTGGTGTACTTGTGTAGTGAGTAAACAATTAGTGAACATATCAGAGAACAGAGAATTCAAGGTCAAGGACACTAAACCCAGATAATGGAAGTGTGATCCCATCCAGCATAATGGACCTCGACCTGGGAAGTGTAGATTCTGTTCTTTCTGGAAGGCTGCATATTGATTCATACTTATCTGCAAAATAGTAACAGCTTGGAAAGAAAATAGTAACCGTGAGGAAAGTAAAGGGCTTTCAACCAACTCACATCATATAATTTTAAAACAATCCTTTTTTATAGTTTTGAAAGGCCATATATAAAATATTTTAAGGTGCATCTGTACAGTAGACTTAATGCAGTTTGACATCATTTTAATTGTCATGGCTAAATGTGTTGGAATAATTAGTGTTATAGTTTTACAAAGAGGCTGAGGGGGGAAAGGAAAGGGCCGGAGGCTGTTAGGAATTGTGGGAGTTGAAGCCCAAAACACCTGGAGGGCCCAAGTTTGCCCATGCCAGCTGTATCCCATCTCGACCCTTGAGAAAAAATGGTCAACAAATAATAATAATAATAATAATAATAATAATACTCTTCACTGACTCTTTTACTATGTTTTAATGGTCTTATTTCGTTATCTATGTACTGTATTTTAACTATACTGTACTTCTGGGTCTTGAGGAGCAGTGGAAAACTATTGCAATAATTATTATACCACCAGAAGGTTATTTTAATATATGCATTTCAATACTTTTGTTTTTATCTTTGTATTTTGATTATTTCAAGCCATAACAGGCAGGTAACTAATAATAATAATAATAATAATAATAATGAATCTCTTAATGCCGTATATGTGTTCTCCCTCTACTATGCCAGAAATACAGCTTAATGGTGTAACATTAGAAAATGTTGACCATTTCCAGTACCTTAGCAGCCACCTCTCCACAAAAATCAACATTGACACTGAAATTCAACACTGCCTGAGCTCTGCGAGTGCAGCATTTTTCCGAATGAAGCAGAGAGTGTTTGAGGACCAGGACATCCGTAGGGATACCAAGGTGCTTGTTTATAAAGCTATTGTGCTCCCAACCCTGCCATATGTCTGAGAAATGTGGACTCTCTATAGTCGTCATACGCAACTCCTGAAATGATTCCATTAGCGTTGCCTCTGAAAAATCCTGCAAATCTCTTGGGAAGACAGGCGGACAAATGTCAGCAAGCTGGAAGAAGCAAAGACCACCAGTACTGAACCAATGCTCCTCCGCCATCAACTCTGCTGGACTGGCCATGTTGTCCAGATGCCCGACCATCGTCTCCCAAAGCAGTTACTATAGTCCCAACTCAAGAACGGGAAGCGCAATATTGGTGGACAGGAAAAGAGATGTAAATATGGGCTTAAAGACAACTTTAAAGACCTTAATGAAGGTCTAACCCCATCGTTCATTCCTTTTGAGCTCCTCCCTCAGAAACACATTCTCCCACCCAGGCCCGTAGCCAGGATTTTGATTGGGGGGGGGGGGGAGCTGAGTCTGAGTGAAAGAGGGTCTACCCTAGCAAACCTTTTGTATCGTTACCCCAATACCCCCATGCATATGGGATATATTGAGCATGGTGATCAGATCATGATATGAATAAACATAACAGTTTAAATAATGTACCAGTAAGGCTTTCTCACGGACCACCATGAGAATTTTTTTGGGAGGGGGGCCTGAAGCCCCCCCCCCCCGCTACATGCCTGCTCCCACCACTTACCTCATTCAGGGTTTTACCAATTTTATCATGGTGCATTTGGCCTGTCCATTGTGTCCTATTTCTCTATCATGTTATTTTGTGATTATTATTTTTTTCATGTATTTATTTTGATGGTATTTTCTGCTCAGCTTCCCTATAGTCCAGCTCTCACATCCATTGCTTTAACTGCAGTAATCTTTGCACCTAGAAATACAAAGTCTGTCACTGCCTCCATGTTTCCTCCCTCTATTTGCCAGTTATCAATCATTCTTGCTGCGATAATCTTGGGTTTCCTTGATGTTTAGCTTTTTTTTGGGTTGTGTCAGGAACGACTTGAGAAACTGCAAGTTGCTTCTGGTGTGAGAGAATTGGCCGTCTGCAAGGACGTTGCCCAGGGGACGCCCGGATGATTTGATTTTTTAAAAATCATCCTTGTGGGAGGCTTCTCTCATGTCCCTGCATGAGGAGCTGGAGTTGATAGAGGGAGCTTATCTGCCTCTCCCCAGATTTGAACCTGCGACCTGTCGGTCTTCAGTCCTGCCAGCACAAGGGTTTAACCCACTGCACCACCGGGGGCTCCGATGTTTGGCTAGAACTCAGCTTTTGCACTTTCTTCTTTCAGCTTGATTAGAAGGCTCCTCAGCTCCTCCTCGCTTTGGGCTATCAAGGTGATATCATCTGCATATCTAAGGTTGTTTCTTCCAGCAATTTTAACCCCAGCCTTGCATTCCTCAAGCCCCGCACATCGCATGATGTGTTCTGCATTCAAGTTGAATAGGTTGGGAGAGGGATTTAGAACATCTATAATTACTGGAATGAATATGATACTCTCAGAGGACAGTCCAGGAGGCTGTTCTTATGTGAAAAGGAATAGTTTTCCCATCATAGAGGGCTCTGTCTCTGCAACAGCAACTGAAATGCTCTTCGAGTGGGTTTATGTGCAGAGAGGCACGTAACATCCAGGCTGGGCATCCTGGGAAATCAGGGGCTTTCGGGAAGGGAATGGGAAGACTGGTTCTCCTGCCACCCAAAAGCAACACAGGCGGACACGGACGTGCTGTGCTGCACATGCGCAAAAGCCCCCCTCCTCCTCTCTCGCCGCCCCGCATCCATTTCCTCTCCTCCTGTCACCAACCTCGCGGCGCAACATGGACGGAGCAACGCCGCCTTCCTATTGGCCCTGACTTTCCCCGCCCCGTGTTCCCATTGGATAGAACGCCCAGTGCACGAGCTCAGCACGCTCTTCTTCTCAAGGAACGGAGAGGGAAGGGGAGGGCGGACCAATCGTGGACGTGAAAGGGCGGAGTTTTGAGTCGGCGCACCAATAGGAGATGCTCAGGGGCGGAGTCCTGTACCGGGCTTCAAGCCCAGCGGGGCGGAGGAGTTAGTAAACAAGCTGCGCGCCTCGTGGTGACACCGCGGAGAAAAGGGGCGAGGTAAGGGGGCTCCCTCACGGGCTGGGCCTGCACTGAGAGCGCGGCGTCGGTTGGGCCTTGCCTGGAAGAGAAGGAGGAGGGCAGGGAAAGAAAGGAAAGGAAGCAAACAAGCCAGGGAGGAAGGAAAAGAAGGGGAAGGTCCCCGCCCCCTTCGCCAACGTTGGTTCCTGAGGGAAACAGCGCCTCAGAATCCGGGCAGGGAAAGGCCTCGAATTGGGGCCTGGGTGGGCAAGGGGGGGAAGCCTCCTTTCTCAGGGCAGCCCTGTCGAATTCATGCAGCTCGACACCGTGGGATTTGTAGAGCATGTAAAATCCCAACTGACATGATTCCATAGCATTGAGACATTTAAAGTGGCGTCTAAACTGCATTCATTCTGCAGTGTAGATGCACCTTCAGTCGTGCAGGAAGAGGTTTGGGGGGAAATCTGTGAAGGAAGAGGAGGGAGAGGAGAAGTATTTCCTTTGAAAGACATAGATCTTGAGGGAAAGGGTGGCACTTCCCACATGACTCCAGAACTATCAATATATCTATCTGTTGTAGCATATTGTAGTATAAATGCTACAGGTTTGTTTTACTGCAAAAGGAGAATAGTGTCTAGATCCAGGGAAGTCATGCTACACCTCTATTCTTCCTTGGTTAAGCCACACCTGTCCAATTCTGGGCACCACAATTGAAGAGAGATTTGGACAAGCTGGAATGTGTCCAGAGGAGGGCGACTAAAATGATCAAGGGTCTAGAGAACAAGCCCTATGAGGAGTGGCTTAAAGAGCTGGGAATGTTTAGCCTGAAGAAGAGAAGGCTGAGAGGAGACCTGATAGCCATGTATTAATATGTGAGAAGAAGTCATAGGGAGGAGGCAGCAAGCTTGATTTCTGCTGCCCTGGAGACTAGGATGCAGAACAATGGCTTTAAACTACAAGAAAGGAGATTCCTTCTGAACATTAGGAAGAACTTCCTAACTGTGAGAGCCGTTCAGCAGTGGAATTCTCTGCCCCAGAGTGTGGTGGAGGCTCCTTCTTTGCAAGCTTTTAAACAGAGGCTGGATGGCCATCTGTCGGGGGTGCTTTGAATGCAATTTTCCTGCTTCTTGGCAGGGGGTTGGGCTGGATGGCCCATGAGGTCTCTTCCAGCTCTATGATTCTATGATACTATAATTCTATGAAAAAGTGTAGATGTCTCCTGAGTAAAAGTTCTTTGGAGAGTATCTATTCATTTATTGCATTTATATCCTCCAGATTTGCGATTAAAGAGGGTTTGCAACAATTTAAGAAGAAACCATTAAACCAATCATTTTAAATAGAAGTAAAGGGTAATAACCCTGGTGGCCCTTTGAACTTGCTGACTGAAAGGTTGACAGTTTGAATCCTGGGTGTGGGGTGAGCTCCCTCTGTTAGGCCCAGTTTCTGCCAACCTAGCAGTTTGAAAGCATGCAAATGTGAGTCGATAAATAGGTACCGCTTCTGCGGGAAGGTAACGGCTCTCCATGCAGTCATGCCAGCCACATGACCTTGGAGGCATATATGGACAACACCATCTCTTTGGCTTAGAAATGGAGATGAGCACCACCTCCTAGAGTCAGACATGACTAGACTTAATGTCAGGGGAAGCCTTTACTTTTATCTTAAAGAGTAATAGTATGTCTAAATAACCTAAAGCAGTGGTTTCCAAGCTTTGGTGCATGAGCTGTTTGGGATTTCAACTCCCAGATTCTCCAGTGTCAGGAATTCTGGAGAGCTGAAGCCCGAAACATCAAAGATTCAGAACCACTGCCTTAAAGGCACTAGATCTTGTTTGGTTTTGAAGCTAAGCAGTGCCAGCTTATGGACCTGGATGGGAAACCAAAAATCCTCAGGTGCTGAAGCTATATTTCAGAGGAAGGATATGGCAAATCCAGATTTGAGTATTGCTTGTCTAGGAAAATGAAATGTATCAGAGTCACTATACGTCAACAGGCAACTTGAAGGCACCATCACATACACAAAAAGTAAACAGTAAGACGGGGATTAAAGTCCTCCAACAGACTTTCATAACACTTAGTTTGCTGATAGGAAACACAGAAATGCATTCCAAAGCACTAATGGAAATCACATTGGAATACCAACGTTTCCACTTAATCAAAACTGAGTAACATCTGAATCGATAAAAATAGTGACTTTGTGAAATAACTGTGTGGGGTACTACATTTTTAGTATATTTTTTAATATAAGCTTCCAAAAATACATTCAACGCAGCCACAGTATTGGAAAAATCTTTGTTCGTTGCAGGACAGTGTTTTGATTATTTATGGTAAGGCAGATGCTTTTAATACTCTTCTGTAGATGCATGGTTTATTCAAAACCGGAATGATAAAGAGGGTGGATCATTTCTAGGCATATCTGTTATTAAGTTGGGGAAAGTGAAGGACATTTACTGGTTGCTTGTAGGAGGTGGCTGTTATTTTGGAATAATGACACCAGAGGGGAAGAGTGAGAGTGTTTGTAGCTCCAGCAGAACAGGAGGCGTGATTATCTGTGTGCTTCTCTGGCATGTCTGCAGCTGCTGCTGTAGCTCCATGTATTTCTCCTAGTGTTTTATTTGTTCATGTCTATCAAGGAAGGCTGTTTCCCCCCTGCCCACACGAACCTTTCAGGCATCTGTTTTTAGTTATTTGAACATATTTGAAATGTATAGCAAACCCACAGATTGTAAGATGGAAGAACTCAGTGAAACCCACTATTTATCAAACTATGCTATCACAAGCAAAGAGAGTCAGTGGGAACAAAGAAGCCAAAACCACAGATTTTTGCGGCCCCAAGCAGCAGAAGGATTGTAGAGAAGTTGACTTTGAAGTCATGTTCCAAAAATGACAGTCGGTTTTTTTCTAACATGATATGGCTATGTGACCCAAAACACAAAAAAGCAACAAAATATCTCATGAAAAATATTTCCCATATGGAATTGCTTTTCTTTCTGATGCAATCCATCTTGCCTTTCCACAATTTATTTTTTTCTTTTTAATAAAATGTATTCTATATGGTTCCCCTCTTCAATTCTGATTTTGTGAAATATGCATTAAGGCACTTGTGGGGTTTTTATTTGCATTTTAGCCATTTTCTCTGAGTTGATTGTCATTGTCTGCCCTCAGCCCAGATAAAGTGTTTTGTAGTAAGTAGTAAGGCAATCCTCTTTCCAGTCTGATTAACCTTTCCTTGCTCTTGGGCTTACCTAGTTCTGTTACTGGTGACCCAGAGATCTGTTTGTCTTGGTGATGTGAGTCTAAACCTTTGATGCTGTGAAAAAGAGGGAGGGAATGCACATGTTAGATTATTTTTGTTTTTGCAGGGGATTTTTTACTATTGCTGGGGATCAGAAGTGAGGATTGATTGACAAAAATCACATTATGAAAGGTTTTCTTCTCCCTGAACAATTAGTCCTCAAAAGGCTCACCTCCTTATTGAAGGATAGCCGTAAAGAATATTGAAGGATAGCTACGAGTCTGACATCTATCCTACTTTTGTATTTGGTATTAGCAAGATACTTTTTCTATTTCTACTAACCTGATTATCCCAACCCATATTTACATACAGATACAGCCTTTGGCATATGATGTAGTTGGATCCCTCCATGATCTGCTTAAAGAGGTACATCTAGTTTACATTCAGATGTTGGAGAAAAGCTTGTCCCCACTAGCCTTTTAAGATCTGTTTCAATGGTTCAGGTGCTCCCTCTTTTGATAGTTCTTGACTTAGCATGGTAAGTAAAATATTTGAAGCATGTTTCCTAGACATTAACTACTTCCCTGGATGGAAATATTTCTTGGTAACTCTAGAAGATGACCAGAAAGAAGAAACTGGGCAAACTGCAGTGGGCTCTTTAGATCTGCAATTTCCACTGGCTGCAGATTGCCACACCTCATATTATTAATACACAGGACCCACTGTACATATATTTTGCCCTGCTTATGTGTGTTGAATAGCTGATATATTTGGGACAACTTCTGGTTGATCATGGAGAAGTACTCCCAGGCATGGTTCCAAGGCATAGGTGATGACAGGTGATATGATAGCTATGTTAAAATATTTGAAAGGATGTCACACTAAAGAGAGGCAAGCTTGTTTTCTGCTGCTGTAGAGATTTAAGGCCCTTCTACACTGCCTGTTTATCCCAGGAACAGATTCCAGATTATCTGTTTACCCCAGGTTATCTGGAAGTGGGGGCTCATATTCCAGTTTAAACCAGATATTATGGGAATATGCCACCTTAGGAATGTGATGGAATCTCATTCACTGCAGTGTTTAAGCAGAAGCTGGATGGCCAGGCGTAATCAGCATAAATATGAAATCTATTTATTTGACTCACCAATACTGAGAGCTTGAAACTTTTAAAATCCTTATGAAAAAATAAATAAAATACTTCTAATGCGTGAGAAAAGATGACCTTGCAGAGCTTTTATTTTTAAAAAGATTATAAAAAGATGCACTATAGCAAGCTTTGTTTGTGAATACTTAAAGGAGTTAAAATAAATCCTCTTGAATCTTTAGTCATGTTTTTTGCCTGCTCATCTCCAAAATAGGCAACTTATAGACAGGTGGTGCTGGGATATTATTTCATACTATACTTGACAGATAGAAAAGCTTGATTGGTTTCCCTATTTTAGCTCTTGTTGCCAAGATTTGTAGAGAATAATGATGGGAAAACATGGAGCAGTGTTTTTTTAAAATGGTCCTCCCCTATTTTGATTACTACTAAAGTGTTTTATTTAGAAAAATAGTTTTGATTTACACTAGGAAAATAGTGTCCTTTTGGTATCCCAGATTTGCCATATGTAATAACCTTTGTATTAGTCTAATACTATGGTGTCCTGACAGATTAAAAGGCAATTACAGTCTCAATTGTTACAGGGCTTCTTAAACTTTTCATTCGTGATGCCTTTTTGCTCAAGAGATTTTTACACTATTCTGGATATATAGTTATATACAAGAGATATACAAACCAAACTTCTTACTGTTGATAAATCATCATGAAATACGATATATTTTAACCATTTATTAAAGACAAAAGCAAGTTTGCAAATCAGATATGGATGAGGTAGTATATTTATACACGAACAATTCAATTTTGGCTGGATATTTGAAATTGCAGGATACCAAGTATTTTCAGTATTTTTCATGCCAGATAAGCCAAATGAAGTAGTTGGTTGCTTTTTGTTTTGTTTTGATGTAAGGGGTTTGTTGATGGTTCCAAATTAAACTATTTCCTGAAGGAAGCATTGAATTGTTGCACCAATTATCAATAGTTTGTAGTTTTAATTATCGGTAGCTTCATATGAAATAGTTTCATATGAAAAGTAACTATGAGGTTTATAGTGTGTTTTAAACCTGACTTTCTGCCTATCTTCTTTGTTTCCCAAGGCCCATTCATGTTCCCTAATTATATCGCTATACTTTTAGCTTAACAGCCACGGTGGAATCCTGGGATTTGGAGTTTGTGTATATATACATTCAAGTTGTCTGATGACTTTTGGTGATCCCATTAATTTTATAGAGTTTTCTTGGGCAAAGAATACTTTCAAGAAGTTTTGCCAGTTTCTTCTTCTGAACCATATTCATTGCTGGTTCCCCATCCCAAGTATTAACTAGGGCTGATTCTGTTTAGCTTCTAAGATCAAGATCTAGTGCCATTAGAATATTTAACAAGACATTTGGAGTTTAGATACAGGTATTTAGAATTTTCAGCCAAGAAGCTCTGGTATCTTACTAACTGTAAACTCCATGATTCTGTAGGATGTTAACACGGCAGTAAAAGAATGCTATAATTGTGCAGTTTGAATGGGCCTCCTGATATTTCTACTGAGGGAGTTTTAGCTAGGCTTGGTATGAGCCATACTGTATTCTTTGTCAGCTCCAAAAGGGCAGGGTCTCGCCCTCTGGATACACTTAACCTCAGATAATAGAGAAGGATGAGTCATGTCATGCTAATGCTAGGGATGTACTTTCTGAAGCCATCTTTGAGGGCTTCTATTTCTCCTTGGCCTTCCATAGCATAGAACTCAAAACAATGTAAATCTTCTTCCCATTGTATTGTCGAAGGCTTTCATGGCTGGAATCACTAGGTTCTTGTAGGTTTTTTCGGGCTATAGGACCATGTTCTAGAGGCATTTCTCCTGACGTTTCGCCTGCATCTATGGCAAGCATCCTCAGAGGTAGTGAGGTCTGTTGGAAATAGGAAAATGGGTTTATATAGGTCTATGTAGGGACCACCAAACGCAGCGCCCAAACACGAATCAAGGAACATGAAAGGCACTGCAGACTACTTCAACCAGAGAAGTCAGCCATAGCAGAGCACCTGATAAACCAGCCTGGACACAGCATATTATTTGAGAACACAGAAATGCTGGACCACTCCAACAACCACCATGTCAGACTACACAGAGAAGCCATTGAAATCCACAAGCATGTGGACAATTTCAACAGAAAGGAGGAGACCATGAAAATGAACAAAATCTGGCTACCAGTATTAAAAAACTCTAAAATTACAACAGCAAAACAGCAGAGAGGAAACAACCAGGCACATCTTAACACCTCTCAACAGAACATTTTCCCAGGCTCAGCCAGGCCTTCTAATGCTAATGAAGGTGGTCAGCTGAAACATTCACACCTAGCTTCAGCAGAGAGCTCTTTGCCACACCCCAGTCATTCCACAGATATATAAACCCATTTTCCTATTTCCAACAGACCTCACTACCTCTGAGGATGCTTGCCATAGATGCAGGCGAAACGTCAGGAGAAATGCCTCTAGAACATGGCCCTATAGCCCGAAAAAACCTACAAGAACCTAACTTCTTCCCATTGTTTTTGTATCTTTCCCCTGATGGTACGATCAGCTTTCTCCAAATAGGGATGCAGTTAGCATTCTAGCTTAGTATTGCTAGTTCGGTTATCCAAGAACCCAAGATTACTCCTACAATATATAGTGTTAAAAATTACAGGCTCTCAAGTACACTTATCAGGAGAGGCTAATGGAATTGAGAGGCAAAACTTAAATTTCATTCATTTATTGGTAATACTTTTATCCATGCTCTTTCATGACTTCCTGTCAGCAGTCTTATATGGATATTAAAAGTTTTGTGCTATACCATAGGCCAAAGTGTGTCTTTCAACTTTTAGTTCTTTTTCTCTTTCCTGGAGCTGTCCTAGCACCACACTTTGTAGGATCAACTTGGTTATGTCCATGGCATTCCTCTGCCATGTGATATCAAAGTTAGTTTTGAAAAATGCTGTGCCATGTTGCTTGAGGGATTTTGGAAGTTGGAATTCAAAATAAAACCAAACATTTCCAGGTTCTGTTGATATGTGTTACTTTAGAGTAGAAGTATGGGCTCCTGTCCATCATTTTTTGAAGAGTATTTAAAATATATGCCTTTGTTTACAAATGCTATCTGTATTTAGACAGTGTTCTAAATTTAAATGTGCATGGAGAATCTGCATCTGTTTTGACCCCTCAGAAGAACAGCACGTCACCTCAGTACCTTCCTCTGAGTAGGTTACTTGGATTTAAATCAGATTACTTGTACTGAGAGAACATAATGAATAGAGTCAAGAAGTAGGAACATGTGTAACACTGTCTTATTCTTTGGCTTCTGCTTTTGCCCCCACCTGATGGGTTTATGAGGTACATATTCTCTATGTGAACATTTCTCTAAACATTTTCATAAAGTAAATCTCAGAAAAACACAAATAGTTTTATTGAAGCACTTGAAAATCTTTCCCCCCACCCCCAATATTATAATAAATAAAAATTGCTGTATTTTTCTAGGTGGTTTTGGGCTTTGATAATTTGAATGTTATCTGTATTTACTCTCTAGAGAAAGGGGAGAAGACCTGGTTAATTTCAAAGCTCTAGAAAAGTGGCATAAGGGTTTGATTAAACATGATATTTTAACTTGATTTATCTCTCTTGCTGATGAATGCTTTTGCCATCACAGAGGCAGCCAATATTCATTGAGATGCTTATGCTAAGACAGCTATTTTTGTGCCCAAAAGAGAGCATGAAAACAATTTTTCTGAAAAGATAAATGCTTCTTTTGAAGAGAAGTTGTATAGGGGCTGTTTAGTGGAAATCCCTGTTTTGTATTGAAGCTGTGGAACACTCTTTTGTTGTATAATTGAAATTGCTTTCTAATGCTCTGCCCTCCTGGATGTTGTTTTTTACTGTTGTGATTTAGGGTATCCTTCTGTGATTGGAGAAGTGCTGTGTGGCCTTTCTTGCCTGAAATAAATGTGCATAGTTACCCACAGCAGTGTGTTTCCCTAGATGGGAAGTCAGGGATTTGGAAATATGTCTTGGTGATCTGTAAGTTCATGAGTAACTTTTATGTATTGACAGGACTTCTGGAGGTGAATAGAATGTTGCCTTGCAAACACAAGTCAAATTTGACTGGGTTCTTTCAATTCATATATCCAACTGATGAATATTGAAAGCTGTTTCAATAGTAATGTTGTGCCCTTGAGGAAAGAGCCCATATGTTAGGCTTTCACAAAAATAAACAGGCACTTTTCTAAACTATGATTAGTTAATTGTTGCTATAATTATTTAGTATTATTAATAATTTATGTACTGCCCTTTCCTCAGTACTAAAACTCAGTATGGCTCAGAGTGGTTAAAGTAGGATTGGTTTCTATGACTTCATCCAAATTTGAACTATTTGTTTTTGTTAACATTGTCTTTACATGAATATTCTTAAGAAAAACCTGTAATGGCTACAGTGTGAAATAGATATGAGAGTGTGAATACCTATTTAGGGTATTTTGAAGTATTTTCCATGAACACTGCCCTAAAATAAAAATGACAGCTAAGTCTGAGTATTGAAGCATCTGGGGAATGAAATGGGGCTCTAGAAAGGGAAAGAGGGTTCAACTAAATCTTTGCAAGAAAACCAGTTGATGAAGTCCTGAGTTTATCTCTTAAAATGATCACACCTGCTATAGTGTCTGTTGTGAAACAGACCAAACCATACTGACCTATGGCATTTAGAATGTCTCGTGGTATTACTTTGTGTGAAAATAGCCTATTTGTATCAAAATCCTCCCTTCTGAATGTTATCTTTATTAAGCTGCTTTACATAATTGATGGTTGTTTGGTACTGATGGATTGCTGAAACCACGATAAACATTGATGCAGTAATTGGCAGAGTTATGGCAGGATAGAATCAATGTAGAAAAACTATTAGGCCTGTGAAGTTATGAGAGGGATCATTCACCCTTCTTAGTTTTCATATAATCATTTTGCTTTGGAGACACGTTATGCCTTAATGTACCCAAGTTTCACTGTGCTGGTTGTTGAAAAAACAGTGTTCTGGTACTCTAAAGATTAACCAATTTATTATAGTATGACCTTCAGTGGGTTTTTTTTTTTTTTACAGATAACAAGGAACAATTGTTGGTCTCCCCTGTTTGATAAATATGGGTTGACTTGTTGAGGCCAGAGTGAACTCTGACTGTTCCTTTTTGTTTCCTAGTCAGCCATTGGTTCTGATCTGTAGGGCTGAACATAGTTACATCAGATGCTTTTTTAGTCTGTTTTAGTTCTGATACTAAAATGCTGCCAGCACCTCCCACAGCAACTGAGTAGTATTTGGCTTACAAACATAATCCTAGTAGGAGTTGGAAAGCTACTGCTTGGGGAGAGAGGTAATTTTGCAATTTTGAAATAATGATCCTACTTGGGTGCAAGTGAATTATTTCTAGTTTCCTGATCAGCATAAATGAGGCTTTGTTAATTCTATCATGTGACTGATGGCTACATTTGCATGTCCAGCCTAGACAATGTCTGAATTAATCAGAATGATGGAAATAGAGCTATCACTCTGAACATTCATATTTACAGTACTGGTACACTCATACCTAAAAATAAAGTTGCTGACATACTGAGTTTAGAATTTGATTTTTCCCCAATTTGAACATTATTGTTCACATGTGAAATATGGAGTTGCATATGGGCTTCATCTTAGCAATCTTTGTTACATTGAAGTGGATCTGCTGAGTGTCTTTTGCTTGATGATATTGTCATCCTATTGAGGGCAAAAAAGTAGTTTTCCCATAAGTCTGATATGCAAATCATATTGTATTGCCTTGTTTCACTTGCTGTCTCCCTTGGTTTTGCAAAAGCAACGAACCAGTCATATTATTCATTATAGAAGTTTTCCCCAAAGTTGTGCTCTTTAAAAGAGAGTTGCAGTTCAATAACATTTGAAGATTATCTGATTTAGTAGAAGGATACTGCTATCCCTCAACACATTATTACAGTTGCACAATATGATCCGGCCTATATAATCTCCAAGGCAGTTCATTTCACTGCTCAAAATCTCTTAAAATAAAGTATATATTTAGTTGATAATCAATAATTAATGTTATTCATAGTCTTTAATTACCTAACATTGATCATGTTGAAGACTGACATATCACATTGGTCCTCATCTTTAGCCCTCTTGGCATTTTGGATTCAGCTTCTAGAATTCTTGACTGTTGACTTAACTGGTTGGGGCTTTTGGGTATGGAGAGCCACAATACTTGGAGAAACAAAGTTCAGGAACGATGCAGTAGCCTATCTTTTGTTTGAACATGGAATTCATGGGTGTGGTCTATTTTTTAAAGAAATTGCTTTCAGAAATGATGTACAGTTTTAATGTTATGGTAGTAATTCTTTTTTCATTATTTTGTTGGACTTCAGTGTATTCTTTTTCTGAGCTGCCTTAGATTCCATTCCAGGAGAGAGGCAGCATATATATGAAATAAGTAAAAACAATCTGAGACCCTTTGCTGGTGCTCCAGTCATTAGACATTAGCCAAGTGGCAATTATGGACAGAGAGTTTTTGTTGTGATGCTCCGATACTGGAATATATTTAATGGAAGTATCAATTTGGCTGTTCTCATCTTGAAGACAATGCCGAACATTGTATTTTCTAAGTATTTACCAACAACAGTGGTATTGTTTGACCGCAGGCTTTTTGCTTATTATTTTAATTAAATTGATGGGCTGCTTTGTTTATATATTTTTTTCATTAATGGCTTTGTTTTGGTTTAGTAAGTTGCCTCAGTAGTAGAAATGTGAAACTTTGGCTTTAGATAAGCAATAACTTGTTGCAAACTGTTACTGAAAATTCCTTTTCAGCTTGATGATTACTGTTTGATTATATAGGAATCAAATCATGTTGGATATTTCTTCTACTCTACAGCTGTCCCTTAGAAGTAACCTTTAATAGAATTTGGTTGTTCAGCTTCAAGTAAACCAGGGATGGCAGGCTAGAGAGGATAATTTTATGGTCAAGTCTGAATGGCCTGTTGAGTAGTAGGGATTCATTTTCATTTACCCTGTTATTCTGCTCCCAAAGCATTAATAACAGCTTCATTCAGAGAAGGAGATGCAACAGCTAAAGCCAAAGAACTTTTTAAAAGAAAGACTAAAAACACTGATCAAATAAAGAAAAACACCAGCAGAAATAGCATAAAACCCTGTTTTGAATGGTTGTGCTTTTTTGAGTCAATTGTATCAATGTTTAGGCTAAGATAGTGCACAAGACACTAGAAAATAAATCTGTACAATGGACTAGAACAGTGCTTCTCAACTTGGGTCCCCAGATGTTTTTGGCCTACAACTCCCAGAAATCCCAACCAGTTTACCAGCTGTTAGGATTTCTGGGAATTGTAGGCCAAAACCATCTGGGGACCCCAGGTTGAGAACGACTGGACTAGAATGTCTAGAAAGTGCACACAAACCCTTTAATCAATGGTAAAAATGTGTAGATTGAAATATATAAGAAAGTGTATACATTGTCATTGAGATGAACTCCAAAGAAATCAGGATGGAAAGATGGAACGCATTCATAGGAAAATTGTACACATTTTCTCTCGTATGTGGACAAGATTTCCTTGTCCCCTTTCTCTTGCTTGCGTAGTCAGCTCATCCTTTCAATTAAAAGTTTTCATCTTGTTCTTTTTTAGTTGTTTTAGTCTGTGATCATTAGTAACTCATGACTATTATTAGAGAGAGAAGAAAAGGAAGGCTTTGGTTATCGAGCAGGTTTTTCCTCTCCATTGATGTTACTTCAGTGATTCGTTTAAAGCACTCAAACATGAACTGAAATTAAGGGCAAAAAGGCTGAATGAATTCATGTGCATGTTTCTTAAACAGTGGCTTTGCCCCTCTGCATCTTTAATGGCTCTCTACTAGCTGTTCTGGAGGGAATTAAAATATAAACTGAGATACCCCAATCTTTATGGTTGCTGTACATAAAAACTCTTCTTTGCTGTAGTTCTTAATTTAGTCTGCAAGAGTTCAGTAGGCTTTGAAATGGAAGGCAGTGCTGGAAGGATAAACTGTTTGTTGCCCTAATGTTAAATTTTTGAAATGCATACTTTGTTCAGAACTTGGTACAAGTCCATGACTTGTTATTCACATCCTATTCTCTATACTTTTATCTTATGTTGAGGGGAGAGGAGTGTTTTTGGTGTGGCTTTAAGATGTGAAATGGCAAACAGTTCAAATATATGGTGTGGGGCAAGTCCTCCAGTTGGAAAAATAAAACCTGCTGTTGAGTTTAGATGGTGGGAGGAGTCAACAATCTTCTTTTCAACACAAACAGGCCCTGTTTTTCAGCAGTGCTTTTTGCTGATAATTCAACCAATTGTTTGCTGCCCACATAGAGAATTAGCTTGCCAAATTTCTCAACAGGTCAAAGATGTGTGACAAGATGCTGATTCATTATATTTTGCTCCATGGAAGAAATAACCAACTAAAAGAGTGAAATATCCAGTATAGGGTCTGTATAGTATTGACCTATCACAAAATTGATGGTTATATCAATTGAGGTATTACAGATACAGCAAATTTCTTTTGGTATTAAGTATGTTAATGGTTACTATAGTATGAGATGTTCAGCATTGGTTCTAGTAATGTGTCTTCGTAACAGTAACCAGGGTTTCATAAACTCCTATTGAGGAAATGCTAAATAATCTTTGAAGATAAAAACTGTATAGAAACAGTTGCAAGGGGAGAAACTAAGCACTCTCCTCACATACCTCATATGCGCATTGCACCTCTATTTATACAACTTCTTTCATTCTGAGCAAACAATTCCTTATAGATGGAATATTTGGAAAACCACCAGTTATGAGTTTGATCCAATTTTATCTGTTTCACATTTAAAAAGAACAAAAGGGAACTGGGACTATTTCCTAATCTATATACTTAGTTTGTAGAGAGCTATGTGTATGTTGAGCAATACAGATTGCCACTTGTTTCCTTGATATCTTGCCACTAACCTTATTTTAGAAAATTGTTATTCTGTGAGGTCTCTTATTACACAGTGTCCCTTTCTTCCTGCTTGGCTTCCTTGTTCTTTTCTGCTCCTGAATTTGTTATGCTAAGTGTAGCATTGCTGGCCCGGTGTCTTGTATAGCAATTTGTTATAGTAAACCAGGTAATCAGTCTCATTTTTTCCATTTTAACTTCAGAGAACCATTTAGAACTTTCAAGTTTTCTCTCCAAAGTTTCAGGAATTAAAAAGTCTTGAACTTAAGATGTCAGAGTTTAACCAAAGATCCTTTCTATATGCAATGCATATGCTCTATGCTTTGTGGAATTCATATGCTCTATGCCAGTGGTTCTCAACTTGGGGTCCCCAGATGGTTTTGGCCTACAACTTCCAGAAATCCTAACAGCTGATAAACTGGCTGAGATTTCTGGGAGTTGTAGGCCAAAAACATCTGGGGACCCCAGGTTGAGAACCACTGCTCTATGCTTTGTGCAGCAGGCTTTACCTGCTTTGTCTCGAATTAATCCTTTTTTACTGTAGGCACCATTTGGATGCCTCTGGTAAAGCCTGAGAGGGCCCGCATTTTGGACGTTGTTTGGAAGGGCCTATGAGAAGATTCAAAGCAGAATGTCACTCAACTGCCTGTTTCCATGCCACCTCTGACTTGGGAGATTTCCTCCACATGGTTTTTTTATACTGAAGACACAGAACAAAAACAAAACACAAATGGGAGGAAATAATGTTTTCTTGCCTCCTTCTTCTCCCAATATCTTTGTTTGAAAGAGAGCTTTTGTACAATATTCTGATTTCTTTATTTTAAAAAGGCAATTCTGTTTCTAATGTGTTCCGTTTTGTGTGTTCATTCAGACAAATAAGTTCCTACTTATTTATTTGTGTGACTGTAAGGTCTTTAAAACAGAAGAAAGAGCTGAGGTTTTCATAATCCTGAAATATATATTTTCCAATTTTTTGTTTGTGCAGAATACACATAGTTCTGAACAGAATTAATACCTCAGCATGTTATAAGTTGATGTTTAGATTAAGGAGAAGCGGGAATAAATGCTTCTTAGTGAGGCATTAGTGACACTACTCATGAATTGGTTTTACTGCTGCTTAAAGTTAATCATGTACTCATTTCCCTTGGAATAAGCAGCATTGAACATACTAAGATTTAATTCTGAGTAGACAAACACTGAAGAGTGTTCATTGTCATTCTGTGGATATTTATATCCCTTCTATGGTGCCTTCTTCATATGCATGAACAGGTGGAGCAGGAACTGCCTGAAAAAAAAAATCATTGAATGAAAATTCAATAGAAAATTTTACTTGATTTTATATTTCGGAAAAAAATATTTTCATAAAATTCATTAGGAACAATGTCTTAACAGTATTATGCAAATCTGGCATTTTAAAGGTCAGTACTTTCCGGTGCTTCTTTTCATTTAAATTAAAATAAGCAATGTAAGGGAGCTGCATACTTCAAAATGTAAAAGCAAGCATACTGATTAAAATCATCCCAACATTAAGCTTTAAATTGGTTTGATATGATATTAAAATTACATTATTGATCTTCAAACAGCCAAGTTAGTCTGATTAAGGGCCCTTCCACACAGCCATACAACCCAGAATATCAAGGCAGATAATCCACAATATTTATTTATTTATTATTTTTGGTATTTGTATGCCACCCTTCTCAACCCCGAAGGGGGACTCAGGGTGGTTCATAGTGTTCACAACAATTCAATGCCATCAATAAAAAACAGTATAAAACATGTATTGTCTAAGTATAAAACATCAAAATTGACCCTCTCCTGATAAAACATTAAACATTATTAAACACAGCACATAAAATCACATATCACACAAAGACATAGCCATTGTCCGTAAACTGTCCTGGGGCACTGCACTTTCAACTTTCACAATATCAGCTTTGAATTGGGTTATCTGAATCCACACTGCCATATAATGCAATTCAAAGCAGATAATGTGGGATTTTATACAGTGGTGTGGAAGGGGCGTAAGTTCAGAGAGTCCTTTTAGCACTTTTGAGACTGAAATAGTTTCGTTCCAGTACTGATGGTATGTGGGTATATTTAAAAGTTCACTTTTATAAATGCAAGCCATTGCATGCAAAGTCAAATCATGTGCTATTCAGGGCATTGAACATTCTTCCCGAAGATAATTCTAAAATCAGTATAACTGAAGATGCTTTTACTTGATCTCAATTAGGAGTAAAATTGTTTGAACATTTTAACAAAAAAAAAAAAAACAGGGTAGTATGCTGAAGCCCTTGAGGTGGCATGGAGGAGCAACCCTCTAATATTAACTTTAGCTAGAACTAACATTGTTTTGGTATTTAGTGTTGAAATGCAACATGAAATATTATTTTATTGGCAAAGTAGAGTTCAGCCAGCATTGTTTTCCCTGCATAGATTCTCCTTTGAGTTTTTCCTTGAATGTTGATATCTGGGGTGGCCCAGTGAGAAACTGGGTTGAGAATTAAACACTCCTGCCACAATACTGCCCTGCCCCGTTCCAGAGAGCCTCAACTAGCCAGAAGGTCTGATGTGGACATTTTCAGAGCCAAATCCAAAATATCTGTCCTCAGAACAAAACATGGTTGAAATGCAATATGAAATATTATTTTATTGGCAAAGTAGAGTTCAGTCAGCATTGTTTTCCCTGCATAGATTCTCCTTTGAGTTTTTCCTTGAATGTTGATATCTGGGGTGGCCCAGTGAGAAACTGGGTTGAGAATTAAACACTCCTGCCACAATACTGCCCTGCCCCGTTCCAGAGAGCCTCAACTAGCCAGAAGGTCTGATGTGGACATTTTCAGAGCCAAATCCAAAATATCTGTCCTCAGAACAAAACATGGTGGGCAAAAATGCCCAGAGAGATCATTTGCATTGGAGGCACAGATGGTATTCTAGTGCTTTCCTTGGAGTATATGATCTAGCTTTAGGGTCTGTTGCTTTGCGCTCTTGCTGTTGCTTTCCACTGACTTTCCCAAATCAGTGATCTTCCAGTGAGTCAGTGAGTGATGAGGGAGACAGTGATAGAACTCAAGAGAATTGTCCTCATGGCTATCCTTCACCTTTTTGGGGTATTTATTTGGTGTGTTTTTGATAATAGAACTTGTTACACAGTGTGTATTTTTTACTGATGACCAGATAGTGAACTCAGTTTGTCTGGTGTGTTATTTGTTGTGTATTAAAGGTGCAGTTTTGGTTTCAAATGACATGGTTCTAGTTGTCTGATTTTTGTATTTGTTAAAGACTCCCAGTTGGGAAACTGACCGACCATCATGATTGCTCTGTTTCACTAAATAAACAATCACTTCATCAGAAACTGTCCTTGATGTTATAGGCACTTGGTATGTCTGCCCAAGAGTTCACTGGTCTGACATAAGCCTTTCATGCTATTTAGGCGTGACTGATAAATAGCTTTTCAAGAAAGCATTTTCCTGCTTCAATTGAATGTTACTGGATTATCCTATATACTCTTGTATAAGTCTAGAAAAGTTGTACAAAAAAAAATCAACCCAAAAACAAGAGTTGATTTATCCACAGGTCACTGTAAGTGCTTTACCTTAGCTCTTATAAAGAAAGGAACCATCCTTTCTCTGAGTGGTGAAGGGTGAGAGATAATTCTATCCCTGTATTATACACAATTATTCATGGGCGAGTATGATTGATTTCCAAGGGTTGAGTCTTGGTGGTGGGTCCGCAAGTGACTGTAAACACCTATTCTGGAACCACATGGTTTTTCACAGTGAGGACATAAGTTTTCAGTTGAAAGGCGGTTATGGTAAAGGTGTTCTTGATGCGCCTTTCTCTTGGTACTAACCCGTTCGCTCTTATTTGCACCTCCTCAAAATCCATTGGACCACGGGTAACAGCTAACTTCCAGTTAGTATGCTTGAGTGCAATGCTTCCCAGTTCTCAGTGTTCATGCCACATTTTTGTGATTAGCTTTAAGACCATCTTTTAATCTCTTTCGCTGTACACTGATGCTATGTTTTCTATTCTTGAGCTGAGGGTAAAGTAACTGCTTTGGGTGATTGGCCATTTGTACTGCATGGAGAACTTAAAAGAAGCACTGACCTGCCTATACTCTCTCAATTACAGCACTGCTTCTGGGGAAAGTGGTGGCAATGGCTGACCCTCCTGTTGCTGCATCGATGCTTCTCCCTCTCCCACAGAAAGACCCTCAACTTATCCATGCATCATGTCAAAACACATAATTTAGGCCCCCAAGCGTGCTCTTGACTTGTATGGCAGTGTAGACTCATAAAATCCAATTCAAAGCAGATAATGTGGATTGCCTGCTTTGATAATTTGGATTATATAGCAGTGTATAAGGGGCCTTAGAGTTGTCTTTTGACAAGGACAGTACAATTCCAAAAAAGTTTGAAAAGGCTTTAGTGTTATATGAAATTCTATGCTAGCTAGGTTGGTAGTTTCCCTGCTGAAAAATATGAGCTGGATTTTCTTTTAGCAGGAGAGGCTTTATGCTTTTTACAAATGCCACTGTGAGGGTCAATGACCCATTCTCTTAAAACTATTGCAGATGAGGGAAGCAGAACAAAAGTTTATTTTCAGTAATTCCTGAGACAGATGAACACAACACATTCTGGTTAAACTTCATGAAATGAAGTATTTTTCATTGTATGTGCTTAAGTAATCAAATTAGAAACTAGATCGGTTTGGTCCTGGTATTTATCTGCATGCTGAACTTGTATAGAAAAGAGGAATTATAACACATGCACAGCTATCATTGTTATCGTCATCATCAGCAGTTATACAGTGCCTTTTCCTCAAAATTGGGATTCAAAGTAGATTATTATTCAAAAGAAGTAAAATATAGTTAAAAACATACAAGGGTCAACATTTAAAATACACATAAAATATTCATAATATTACAGCAATCTAAGGCATATACTTAGGCAGGTTTGCAGTTGGTTCTGGAGAGCTAGTTTCACCTGTATTTTTCCCTTCAATTTTGTTGTGTGAAGTAGAGTATTAAGAATATGCTCCATTAGTGAAATGATGAAAGAAAGTGATGGGGATCTCCTGACGGTCATGATTTATGGCTTGGTTTTGTTTTCCAGCACTGGAGGTGATCCACCATGGCGGGAGATGCCATCATGGTGATGCGAGGCCTGGCAAAACTCAGTAAGGCAGTCCTAGAGGCACAAGCAGGACAACTCCGGCAAGTAGTTCTTGGGGGTGATGCTGTAACTGTAGTCAGGAGCTTCCAGGCTGCTGCTGAAGAACAGTTCAGTACAGCCATGGGGAAAATGCAGGTAAGAACATGTAATGTGGTAGTGTTACCCAAGTACACATATTCTACTCAGATGTTCAAAGATTCTGTTTAAAGATGCATTCTGAATTATGTGAAAATGAGGTAATATGAATAAGCAGATATCTGTGTCTTAGATCTTTTGTTTTATTTATCTGCAAAATTTAAATCTCACCTCTATCAAGATAAATACTATCTAAGTAGCTAAAACCATATTCTCTCATTTGTCTGTTAGGCCCATTCTGGTACCGTAGCAACATTTTTTCTAGACCAGGAGTTTGTGTAGACCTTGTTGTGACTTGCCATAACATTATCTGTGTTTAGAGCTCTTCGTTAAAGTTTCCTTTTCAAAGCAAAAGATTAACATATTTTATGCCAAGGTAAAAAGAAAAAGTTGATGTAGGAAAACCTACTTCACATTAACTAGCATCAGATTACATATGTCAAGTCCTGGGTGCTCTCATAACAGATTTTTCAAAGCTCTAATTAATCTCTTTCTTATTTGATTAAAGCAAAGTGAGTTCTAGCCCTTCCTATTATGGAGTCAGGTCCTTTATAGCTTTGAACAGCTGGGAGGAGCAGGGAATGATTTTACTGTACTGCCAAAGAAGTAAACAATGGAAACATTTCTCTTCCAACATTAATCAAAATTAATATAGAAGTGTTTACAAGTTCCAGAAATTGGCAGGAGAAACAGCAGACACAGGATAATCTGCTGGAAGATTCTTCCTCTCGGTTGCCTCCAGTAGGAAACACACTAGAGATTATTGGAAAGATATATTGTGGAAAATGCAGCCACTCTTTTCTCTAAGAAATTGGTTAAGTTAAACAGGGCACAGTGAGACCAGATGTTCAAGGCCTTTTCACACATTGCGTAACAGCAGGTCCGTTTTGGCATTGAGGGTCAGATTAAACATGACATTCATCATTCATAGCTGTCAATATGCCCTTAATGATGCAACATATAGCTGCAGAGTGCAGTAGCAGCTTGTGTAGGAGGAGGGGGATAGGCCACTCCCATATGGTTTTAATTCTATGGGAGTAGGGAGAGTCATAGCAGAAATTTCATTTTTTTAAGGGCACGTTCCATGCAGTTAAATCTAGTTTGGCCCTAGGTGTATAACAATGTTTCAAAATGATGGTCCCAATTTCAAAGCAGTATATTTCACAATGGCAACATGTTATAGATATACAAAACAATTACAAATGGTTTATCAAGTTGTACTAGCCATTTTGAGCTAAAAACAAAACTAAAAACTCAGTAAATAGATAATATTTCATTAGGCCTTTGGTTGCAGGGTCAACACCTTGCAAATGACTCAGGTTAGAGGCTGTTTGTGCATCTAGTGGTAAAAAAGAACAAATGCTTTGAGTCCACCTAGGGGTGAGAAAAGCGGTATATAAATACTGTAAATAAATAAATAAATAAATAAATAAATAAATAAATAAATAAATTGAAGCTCCTTTCAACAGGTAAGAGTTTTATTAATGGGTAGTTTGTGGTTGCAGAGATATAGGGATTTCAAATCTGAAATACACTGTGTACTTCGTGGACTGATACATTTCTGACTCCCTAAAATAAATGTATGTGATATATGTGTTTTCATGTAGAATAATTTAGAGGTACATATTGACAAAAATAAATACTAGTGCAGGATTGTGTTTGGGTTCATAGTGAGTGAGAGTGAAAGAACTATGATATACCAGGACATGGTTTTCAAAGTATAATTTAAAGACAGCCATCACCCTACATTTGAAAAATGGGGCAAAATTTAACCGCAGTCATTGTAAAACAGAATGATGATGATGACCAAGATAAAACAGAAAAGAATTAAATGGTAGATTACCGTAGTATGTACAAGGATCTTGTAGCAACTTAGAAGCTAACTGAAAGAATGAACCTGATGGCATAAACTTTTGTAGACGAAGTCTACTTCAGATGCAGATAAAGTCTGAGGAAATAGATTTAATCTACAAAAGTTTATGCTACCAAATTTATTCTATCAGAGTGCATGCACAAAGTAGAATTAATGCAGTTTGACACGATTTTAACTGCTGTGACTCAATGCTATGGGATTATTGGATGGAGTTTTACAAAGTCTTTAGCCTTTTCTGCCTATTATTATTATTATTATTATTAACTTTATTTGTACCCCGCTAGCATCTCCCGCAGGACTCGATGCGGCTTACACAGGCCGGAGCCTCAAAACACAATACACAGAGCCTAAGAGCTCTGGTGCCTCACCAGATTATAAATCCCATCATTCCATAGAATTGAGTAATGGCAGGTAAATTGGTGTCAAACCACATTCTACAGTATAGATGCAACTACAGTCTCTAAGGTGCCACAAGATCCCTTTGTCAGGCCTGTAGCCGGGGGGTGGGGGGGTGGGGGTGGGGGGTGGGGGTGTGTTAGGGGTTTAACCCCCCCCCCCCGAATTTTTTCAGGTTAAAAAAAACCTGGTTTACTCATGAATTTTAACTGGTTAACCAAATCCCCATGCTAAGTCTATGAGACGCAAAAAATTAAGAGTCCCTCCAGAACTGCAGGCACTATCTCAAGCAAATATTGACAATTTATTCACACTGTCATTATTTGCAGCAATAGCCGATGTAGTGAAGCAACCAAGTTGGGGTGGAGGGTGTAGAATGCTCTCATTAAGGAGGCCAGACTTGGTGGAGGTGGTTGACAGGGGCGGAGCTACAGGCTATTGAAGGCTGCTCTGCCCCCTGCTGTGCTCTTTGCTTCAGCGTGAGCTAGGAGGCAGGTTTCAACCCACCCACCGAAATTTTCAACCCCACCCGAAATTTTTTATTTTAGCTATGGCCCTGCCCTTTGTATATTGATATTGCCAATTTAACATGGCTAGCAAGATGTTGTTTTGCAAGCTAGATTTAGTCTCCTCCCCTTCCCCTACTTAGGAACTGAATAGAAGCACTGAATAGCCAACTTGCTTGTTCACTTCTTGGTTAGAATCTGTCCTTTTGTGTTTTCAGAAAGTATGAGAGCAGTTTACATTTTCTGTAATTTGGGAAAAAACATTTATGTATTTTATTTATAGGAATTGGGGAAACAACAGGAAAACTTTAAAGATCTTGATGAGGACTTTGGAAAAGAGTACAACTTCTCAGAATCAGAGTGGAGTGATGCTTCAAAAGACTTTTCCCCTCCACCAAATCAGTCTCCTGTGGATGGTGGTGCAAAAGGCCCGTCTTATTCTTATGTTGCCAAAGAACCTTTTTCAAATATTGATGGGAGTGGAGATTCCAGTTCGAATCCCATTTCTGCTAAAGTGAATGCAAAGCTCTTTGGAGGCTTTAGGGACTGTGGGAATCTGTATGGTCCTATTTATCGGCAAACCCGGGCTTTTCATCAAGACCATTCCTCTGTTGGTGGACTCACAGCTGAAGACATTGACAAGGCTCGGCAAGCTAAAACGGATCCACAGCACAAACCACACAAACAGATGGTACGTAAACTATTGAACAAAATCAGGGTGCTGGGAATTTTTTCCTGAATAACATGTCCTCTAGGCATTTTATCTTTCATTGTTGACAGTGCTGGCTGGAGTTGGTCTTCTATAAGAGTTAAAGGGTGGTGTCTTCCCAACCTTGTTTTATAGAGTCTGCCTCTCATTTATTCCAGCTTTCCAATCCAGTACTTGTACAGTGTGGTTTGTTTCTATCTGTATAGTAGTGTGGGCCAATACAGCATTTCTCTTTGTTTTCAATTATCCTGATCTTTGCAGCATGCTCACAGCTCAGCTTGTGGCAACTGAAATGTGCTGAGAAAGGCAAGTGTCATTTATTTTGAGCCATTCCAGGATTACTGAAACAAACCAGGTCATGCAACTCATGTTGGCTGAGGTCTGTTGGGGGTATTATTGATATAGTATGTTCAAATTTTGAATAATTTAAACTGACTAATTCCAACAACCTGGTTAGTTCTGCTATGTATATTTTTTCATTTTATGGATGGTGGACTTAACAACAGGGACATTGATTTTGCTTAGCTATTACTTGCCTTGTCGAAGTCTCATATATTGGCTTCTTGTATGTTCTTCTATCTCATTTTGAATCCATCTACATCTTACCTGTTTGGATGTGTTTTCTTCCTGACTCCACCTAGTCTGTCTCCAGGTATAAAGTACTTTTTGATTAGATGGTTAGAGTGACTCTACATTCAAATAAGTATGATAGAAGTAGGTTAATTTGATAATATCATTTCCTAGAGTGACATCCATATCATACTGAGATTTCCCAAAGAGGTGCTTCACATGTGGGCTGCCTTTCCTTAGAATAAATGTTTGCCTCAATTCATTTTCATCTTACATTGGGCAACAAAGACATGGTGCCTGCAACAAACTTTCAGGTTTAATTCTGGCTTGTGTGAGTTGGTGTGGGAATGGAGATTATTGAAATACTGGTTTATCTGTTTTTGGTATTAAATTTTGAATTGTTAGCTTTTGTTTTGCATTTTTTTGGTTATTGTTTTCCTGTCTTGACCACTTTGGAAGTGGTCAAGGTGTTTACTGAAATGGATAAGAGAAGATTGCTGAAACAAATATGGCAGTGTGTTACTTTGATTGCAGTAATGTCTGTTTGGAGGGGTCAGAATGTATCCCTTGCACTTTTAAATATTTAACAGGTGTTCACCTTCTTCTTGCTGGACATATGATACCTTGCTAAATTCTTGGAATGGTTAAGAAGCTATACTAGTTGTTCCCCTGGTGTCTCAGCTGAAGTTCAGAACAGGTGCAGTGCAGGTTTGTCTACCCAGCCCTACCCCTCTCAGGCCAGGCTCTGCTTTCTGTCTCTTCAAGACAGAATTTGTCCACTGGAAACTGAGTAGTGTTTTAAATGTAAAATAAGCAAATCATTGTGTCTAAGTATAATAATAAATGAATTCTGCTGCATTATCCTGAGTCAGTGACACATTTTTCTAAACAAAAGAGAGGTAACTAGTCTCATTTAGCATAAGCCAACTTCCTGTATTTGTTTTATATTGGTTGGCCCTATGAATTGTAACTCTGTTCATTAGATATTCTACTGGTGGAAAGGTGGGAGTGAGGTGATTTTTGCAGAATTCTCACCTCTCTGTGTAGCCTCAGATATCTCTTGAAAATGTTTTCTAAATGGCTGGGTTGGGGATGGAGTAAGCTCTACAGAATGTTGTGGAAGATTAAGATAGGGACTGAGCAGAGGAAGAGGCATTTCTGTATTCCCTCTGTATTACTAGATTTCTCTGGATTTCAGATAGAGGACTGTGGGGAGAAAGTTTGCTTCAAATGTGTTAAATACATCAGGCCAGTTCAGCTCTCCTCTTTTCAAGGAGGACTCTGGTCAGCTCTCAAAGCCAGATAGAACAAAGTAACTAGAATGGCATATCCGTGTGTAGTGTCTTGTATACTTAAATAATATATTTCCAGAAAACTCAAAATAATTTATTCAAATATATAACTTTTCTTAACTTGTATCCTGCTGTATGATTTTTCTGCAACTTTGCCTTCTTACACTTTCTTTCACAGCATTTATAGTTTCATTACCTGTTGCTGTGATCGTTTTCTTAACTATAAGGTAAAAAGATAAAGGTTACCCCCTGACATTAAGTCCAGTTGTGTCCGACTCTGGGCTGTGGTGCTCATCTCCATTTCTAAGCCGAAGAGCTGGTGTTGTCTGTAGACATCTCCAAGGTCATGTGGCCAGCATGACTGCATGGAGCGCCGTTATCTTCCCACCAGAGTGGTACCTATTGATCTACTCACATTTGCATGTTTTCGAACTGCTAAGTTGGCAGAAGCTGGGGCTGACAGCAGAAGCTCACGCTGTTCCCCGGATTCGAACCTGCAACCTTTCGGTCAGCAAGCTTAGCAGCTCAGTGGTTTAACCCACTGCGCCACCGGGGGCTCCTCTTTCTTAACTATAGAGGCTAGAAAATAGAGAAATTCAACTTTGAATGCTGCCAGTAGAATGGCAACACAACTGGTCTTAATTTAACCATACAGATACTGTAGCTGGGGAGAAGTCTCTTTGAGATTCTGGGATCTCTCCTTTTAATTGGAAATATGAGGTAAATCAGCTGGAACCCAGTGCAAAGGATGCAAACTTGGTATTAAAGAATATCCATCTCAGGCCTGTGTTTTGAGAATCAGACAGAATTGAGACATCAGTTCTTCCTTGCATTTTATAGATAAAAATAGTCTTGTCATTGTCTTTAAAAAATAGTACGATCATTTTTGCTTATATGAAATCACCCGGAGATCTACTGGTGAGTTCTGCCCACACATGTATATTACTGCATGAAAGAGCTTGCTGTTATCACTTCTTAAGCTTTAAGATGGCACACCTGTTTATTCACTGTTTTCCACAAATGTGTTATATTAAGTTTAAATTTTGTTTTCTTTCTTGTTTTGATCCTAACTTATTTTTTTTGCTTTCTTGGTTTTTTCTTAAGTCTTGTTTCTTCATATCCATTGCATACTCACTCTTCTCTAAGACTTTTAAATGTGGAACTCACTCCTTTTATATTTTTAGCATACTTCCTCTTCTGTGCTATTTCATAATTATTTCTTAATTCATCTCCTCTGTTGTTTATCTCTTGATGGTGTTTTGTCTTGATTTTGGTGATTAGTTTTGAATTATTTGTTCATTGTTTATGTTTTACTTAAAACATCTGCAAGTGTATGGTTTTTCTTCATCCATCAAGTCTCCTTTTCGTTTGTATCAATTTCCCTAAAGATTAGCAGATCTTTTGTGTTATCACTTTCTGGCAGTTTTGACATTCTAGATTTTTTAAAAATGTCTTTACATAATTGATTCCCATGTGTATGTTGATATATTTCTGTGACCTTGAATCCAAATGTGACAGGAAGATACCGTATTTAAAAAAAACCTAACGAATGCAAGATTTTTTTGTGGAGTAATGACATGCTGATAGATTATTCATTATGCTAGACAGAACTGAATAATTTATTCAGTAAAAGTTCCAGGGCTTTCAATCTTTATTTTATCATTGAAATTTAAGAAATCAAATACTTCTTAGTAAATACTTATTAGCATTTGGACATCCACATATTTTTGACTTCAACTCATTGAAGCTACAGCCAGTGACAAAGGAACTAGGAATTAAAGCCCCAAACATGTAGAATAGCAGTTTACAGCCTTTGATCTTTCAGCTTGACCAACTATCAGGAATTGTTGAAGCTGAAGTCCAAAACACACGAAGGACCAAAGTTTGAGAACAATTGGTCTAAAGAGCTGTAGGTTGAGAATCACAGGATCTATTCTATATGCTCCTGCCCATCACTAAGACCAAGAAAATAAAACAAGAAAATAGGAAGAGTTCTGATTTGCCAAGTAACAAGTGGGGACATAATACAAAAAGGGAGATGGTGTTTTGGATGCTTCTATGCAACAGACTTGGCTCTGCAATAAGTAGAATGAATGTATTTTAAACTTGAAAGAGGGGAATAAAATTGAGGGTGATATATTTACCTTTCTCAAGGGAGTGTTTACAGTGGGCTTGCCTTTCTGTTTATTTAGTTCTTCACAAATGCACAGACTAACCTGGCTTCTCAGATGGTCTATTCATATGCTGAATGCACAGCAGGACTCTCTGTCTTTGTCATGAAAAGCCTTTGCAGCACAGTAATCTTCATGGAGACCAAGGCTGATGTAAACAAAGATATGAAGGATTGACGATAGACTAACGCTAACCTCTGAACCTCTTTAAAGAGTTGGATTCAATTCAAGAATAGAATTTGGAATGTAAAGCACTGAGGTTATGTATCTTCTTGGACCTTGACTAACCTATAAAAATACATATGGAGGCAAGAGACCTGAGAGAGAAAGGCAGGGATGGGGAAGCTAGCTAGATATGGAATATACTTGGCATGAGGCCCTGTGAAATATTACCAATGTGTCCTTGATTCTTTGCTTAGCCAGTTGAAGGGCAAATAACAGAATGTAAAGGTGGCAATTTTAACAGTTACGCTGCTTACTTTCCACTCTGAGACATCAATGAAATAGGCCAGACATTGATGAAATGGACATTGTTAAATGTAAAAATGAGTGTTTTGCATGAGTGAATCTCTAGCTAGGTGTCATGATTCATTCTAAGGATACAAGGCAGCTAAATGCTGTGGACCAAGCAAGTATCTCTGAGCAAGATGTGCAAGATGAACCCAGGAGAATATTGAAGTGTTGCAATATGGAGGAGTTGAACTTTAGGGCAGTTGAAATGTTCAGTTGAAAAGCCCAAAGTGAGGTGGGGAGAGGAAAGGAGCGATTTCTCAATATGAGAGTTAAACAGGGGAACAAATGAATTGCATTGGGGTATGGATTGCAGTCTTCCAGATGGTTTCCGTTTTGTTTGAATTTTGGTTGTGTTACAAAGGTTGCATTTCCAAGTGATAAGCAAATATGGATTCATAGAGCATTGTGTGGTGCTTCAACCAAGTGGTTTCCAGTGAAGATGCTTTTTGATTCTATCATATTTCCTAAGAGGGCTTTAGATTCACCAGTTGAAAGAGATCCCTGTGGATTGCTTGAATAGAATAATAACCTTAAGTGTGAAGAAGGTAGTTTTATTTATTAGGAATTACTTGTATGAGGGCAATACTCATTAATTTTGAAGGCATAAAGGCCACAGAGCTTGAATACTTTGCTGAAAATTGCTGTTGGAACTCATTTGTTCTTGGCTACCTTTAGCCTCTTGCTCACACTACCTTCTTGGGAGAGGAATTGTTATGATTCCCAAAAACATCCATATACAGTAACCTTAATGGTTGAGCTATCTTTTAACACCATATATTTGTGAAAAAGTTCATATTTCCGAAAAATGTAATGGTTCTGTTTAAACTTTGTGGAAAAAAAGTGTTCCTTGCACGAGGAAACTACAAAATGGTGATGTCATTTTATTTAGTATGGTGATTGTGGAAAATCCGTTATAAAGTATGTTATGTTTAGTTTGGGTTCTTTGCATATTTTGTTAGCAAAATATTTGTCCATATTAATGAAAGATTTTTTTCCCTGCAGCTCAGTGAACGTGCCCGAGAGCGGAAAGTGCCAGTTACTCGAATTGGGAGACTTGCTAACTTTGGAGGTGAGTCTCTTTAAATTGTGTGGCCAAATAACAGCTGATGTTAAGGCATTTTAGACGTACACCTGTCTTCTTGGCAGCTGCACCAAATACTTTAGTTGATGTGTAAAGAACTGCAGGGCTTAACTTCTGATTAAAACAAAATGCTAGAATTTATTCTGCTAGGTCATTTTCCACCTTTGGATTCAGGTTTTGAATACAACATTTGAGTAAATCCCCTATGTTTTGGTGATGGAGAGAGAGTTTCACTACAGGTATCAGTTGTTGATCCCGTTGGGATCATTTGGGGCTAAAATAGATCTAATACGTTTGGTTGACTTACACATTTTGATCTCTCCCTACATTTATGACCTGAGTCATACAATTCAGTTGCAACCATCATATAGGCTGGTTATGCCATAGGATTCTTGCATGCATCTAAACATGCACAGTCCTGATTAATGAATTGTCTGAATGTTGGTATAAGGAGAAGAGGGTTAGAGTAGGACATCCAGGACTCAAACCAAACAGGATGAGGAGAGAACAAAAGAGCGAAATGACAGGGAAAAGTGGGGCAAGAAGAGAAAGCGGATAAGCTGGAAACTTCTATATATATCCCATCTCTCAATTATTAGCATAACAGTTTTGATGGCTGCAATTAAGGGGATATTGCCTTCTTTGTTGACATACTTTCTCTACAATGCCAGACAAGCTGATATTTCAGTTTATAGGCATGGGAACTAGCAAAACCATGTTTGATGGTTTTGCCAGTTTCCATAAAATTCATCAGGTTGTCTTGGTGTGGGAGGCTACAGGAAGGCACCATTTGCTGTTTGCTTGTTTTAAGGAAACTTATCAGAGATAGGGCAGGCCATGGTTTAAAACTATCTCAGAATGTTAGACACATTTTTGAATTCAAAATGTAATATTTCTGTTCTACGTTGTGTCTCACAAGCAGAACAGTCAAGTTGGCTACCAATAATTTTTTTTAAAAAAACATTAGCAAACGTTTAAAGTTTCACAATAAATGGCACCAGAATTTTTCTATGTGATGGGTGGTCCCACTGAAGGTTCTAGAACTTTATCCCTCAACTGTGTTAGACTAGAGCTGATATAGCTCCCTAACTGCCTCCCTGTTGGTTTCATTATTTATCTATGTGCGTGTTTGTGTATGTGAACATGAGTTCATACACCACAAGTACACTTATATATTTGATGTGAACCCATAGAGCATTGGAATGCATGGATGATCTCCCTTTTTGCTCCTCCCCACCTGAGATTACCGTCTTAATTACCCAAGTTTCCTTCTGTTGCTTTCCTTTTATCCATATGGACCACATTAAATAGGCATGCCTCAAAATGGTTGTGCAGACAATATTGTTATTTTAGGAACACATTATCTGTACATTATAGTAACTTCAGAGAAATACTTGGCTTTGCTGAGCCTTAGCACATTCAACATTTTCTAGCTTACGGCATTAGCCCAAAGAAGAAGAGATATACTTTTGGCCCTCCTGATATTTTGAACTTCAAATCCTGAAAGCCCCAGCCAGCAGGGTCAATAGTAAGGGACTGTTAGAATTGTAGTTGAAAACATTTGAAGAATCAAAGAATCTCCACTGTTGTTTCATAGGAGGGTTACTTGGCTTAGCCATGAGCAAGGTCTTCTGTACATTTAAGAGTTTCAAGAGGGGAGAAAGGTGTGGGTTTCTTCCCCCTCCATTACTAAAGCAGCATGGTGAAAGGATCTGAACAACCGTGAAGATCTCTTTTTACATTGTTCTTTGAGCTCCGTGTCTTTCTTGTATTGATTAGCCTCTTGGTCTGCCAGGACAATGGAATGTCACCGCCTCATTGCTCTTTTTGGTTCAATATGTGGAGAGCAGCATGTGGCTTACAAGTGCTGCTTCTGCTGTGTTGTGACCTTCCCTATTTATAGTTTGAATTGGCTCTTGCCATTAGTGTTCATTTCTCTAATATGAGATCTGCATGTATATGCCTTCTGGACATTTCTGTTGGTATACCAAAATGGGTAGGAAGATATCTTCTAGTAGGCAAGTTATTACAGGAAGTTAGTGTGTACACTATCTCTTGAAGCAGATATGAAGATAAAGAACAAAGTAAATATTTTCCCCATAAATATCAACATCTCTCTCTCTCTCTCTCTCTCTCTCTCTCTCTATATATGAAATTCTTTTATCAATACTATTTAGGAATTGTTGAATAATTCTTCTTCCTTGAATACAGAAAACAGCAATCTGTGAGAAGATACAGATATCCTCATCATTTAGATTCTGAACATGGTTGATTGTTTGAAGTTAAAGAGGAACCAGGAGTGAACATTTGTGTTAAAAGCCCTTAGAGCTTGGTCATGCACTGATTTCAAATTCCTTGTCTTCCTAGTCAATCCTTAATCCTTAGTATGACTGCATCTACCACTGTTGTGTACTTGCTTCCTGGATGAGGGTTTCTAATAAAAGACAAAGTAGAACCCATAGGCCTGAAGTATTATACCCCTGTAGGTTAGAGTCCATTTTATCATGTGCTTCAGTGGTGGAAAACCTGTGCAAATTCTTGCTAAACCTTCTAGAGGAATATAAATGTTTGCCCTAGACCTTGGATCAGGAATGGCGATGATGTGGCTTTCCAAGTGTTTTTAGATTGCAGCTGCCCTCAGTCTCCCTGGCTGGTATGTATGATGAAAGATGTTTCCCATCCCACTTAAGATATTATAGAGTGGGCTCACAGTCATGTTGCCTGTGAATCCTGTGGAACTCTGGAGTATTTTGGGTGTTGTCAAAATAAATTTTTAAGAAATTGAAGAATGAAGAAAAACATTTAAAGTAAAATTCCAGTCAGCCAGAAGATTGCTTAAATTTCTGGATTCACGTGCAGATAAGTCTAGCATATTTGTAAGTCATGCACAAGACTGGTGATAGGAACATAAATGTAATTCCACTCTTTTGTGTGTTTTGATTTACAGTACTTCCTTTATTGAAATTAACAAGGCATTCCTCAGTTGTAATACCAAAGCAAGAACCTAATGGCCTTTCATTGTGTTTGTCTAGTTTAGGAAGGTATGGATTCTAATCTACAGAGGGTTTTATGGGTGGCAAAGGCTTCTGCTGAAAGTTGAATATTGGGCAGTGTTGGAAAGAAATGTCTATAGTTATGGAAAAAGGAAATCCCTGGTGTCACATTATAAACTGCATGCCAGCGTGCCTTCATAGTCCTTTAGCAACACCTTTCCCATCATAATTCCCTTCTCCCTTAAATTAGAAATATGTTTTGTTTGAATCAAGAGAAGGCCTGCTATAGTCTGTCCCATATTTCTGTCTTCCACTGGATTGCAGCTCTCATCAATATTGACTGAGGGTGATGGGAATGGTGAGCCAGGACTTTGAGAGCATTCTAAAATGCAACAGAGAAGTTTGGACTAGTCTTAAATGAGATATCACTGTACATGCTACTTACTTTGAAGGCAGGTTGGAGCTGTTCTAAAATGATACAGGAATGTGCAGGAGATCAAAGTATGATGTTGAACAGATCAGGCTGACGTAGTGCCCTGAACAACACTAAGTCTTAGCTAAGGCTTTAGTGCATATGCTATAATCTAATTCAGTCTTGGCATAGAGACATACTGTATGCTCACTGTACTCTCAAGGTTTAAATCTGCTTGTATTTGAACTAATTTTCCCTTTACTCTCCTTAGCAGCAGAGGCTAAGAGAAACGAAACACTTAAAATAGCTGTTTTTCAACATTAGAAATGTCTTATTTAACTGTAGATCATGGAGCAATATGAATTTCTGACTAAACATTATCATTGATTAGTTGAACTGGTGCAGTTGTTCACATTTACCATGTGAAAATGAATGACTGATGTTATGGAAGAGAATGTCCCTTTAAGGGGAAAAACAGACCAATAAGTAGATAGAAAATTATGACTTGGAAGTGTGATCTCTATCCCCTGCTTGGGTGAAGAATCAGACAAGCAAGAAACAAAACAAAAACCCGACAGGTTTCAACACACCTTGGAGGGCAATGTTCTGTCGCTATTTAAAGAACAGTACCTTCAACATATTTTACAACAGAATCCCTTTGCAAATGCTAAGGGCAAAACTTTTCTTGAAGGAGAATGTCCTTATCAAAATAAATTGATATGTAAACAGTTCTGAAACATTAAAGTAAACAACTCCCTCCCGAGTTAATCTTTAAAAACTTTACAATTGTAAATTGTTTGCAGCCTGTAACTCTCTTAACAGTTGGCCCAGCTGTTTTGGTCTCGGAGGGACCAATCTGTATGCGATTGTTAAGGTGGAGTTGTGCAGTGCAAGGAGAGTACATACTGTGCAGACCCTAATCTTATCGGAAATGGGTTGCTGGGAAGGAGAGGCTGGTATTGTAAAAGATTGATAAGTAGGAAAGGAGATTGTTAATTTGGGTATATTCTTAACTCATTTACTGCCCTAATTGTAACAACTATATATGTGTTGCTCTTCCACTGGGAAGTGGACAGACAAACCTAGTAAAAACCTATGATGCGATCAATAAAAATGCAGACACATGGAAAATGTGACCATATACAAACACTACTTAAAACTGAGATGTGCCAGCCTAGTGCTAATGGAAGTAAAATGTCTTATGCAACTAGGTGTAATATACTAAAAGCCTGTTGAAGCCAAAGTGTTTTCAGTTTCTAGTGAAAGATGCACAATGAAGGAGCCTGGCAATTTTTAAGAGGGAGGACAAGTAGCATTGGCACAAAGTGTTGTACTGTTGCCACAAAGAGTGCTCTGTCTATCTGCTCACTCACCAAATATCCCAAAATGAACCACAGAGCAATTCCTGAACAGTTCTGAATGTCAGCAAGTGGTCTCTAAGGTAACCTGGGCATTGGCCATTTAGAATGGCAAAGGCTAAGACTAAAGAGAGAGGAGAAACAAATAGGAACGAACCTCAAGGAAGCAACCTGAAGTATTCCTTTTTAAAGATCCAAAAACATGAAATGTTTTCCAGTTAAGATAGGGATGCAGATTCAGTTACACTTAACGCTATAGAATTGCAATCTTATGAAATTCATTCTCAGACAAGCCACTGACATGATTGGATATCTGGCTGTCACTACTGATGTAAAGGACTGCTTAAAACAGCTTTTTGGTGTTGTTAGAAAGGACGATGGGAGTTGTAGAGAACACATCTTTCGTGTGTTAGTATTGGGAAACTTGCAGAGGATCATCATGTTCATCTGTTGCAGCAGAGCCTCAAAATCAATACGACATCTTTATGACTGATAGATTTGTTGCATAAAGTTTCACTGACTACAACCACTTCAGATATATGGTACATCTTATAGATTTGGGTCTATTCAGAGTGAAGTTGGATGGTCTGTCATAGATTTTTTATAAATATATCTCCAGCAGTCCAGGGATAAAGTGAGAGGAAGTGAGGAAAAGAGGGAACAGAGTTTGTGTGTGTGTCTTTGTAAGGGGGGGGGGGGGCTGGGTAGGAGAGGCTGGGCTTTACATGGTAATTGATTTTGGGGTTCATGGGATGGTGCTGCAGATAGGATCACTGAATCCATGTGAACGAGGTTCATTTATATTCGTACAAGGGACGGGAGCATCTGTGTTTTTAGGTGTCTGTGAGGGGTCCTAAAAACTAATCCTGCGCAGGAGGGTGGGGCTGTATTATATTCTGTCCTACTGTTTCCTGTCTCTTTTCTTTCTTATTCATCATTTTACTCTTCTGTTCATAATAGGCTTAGCAGTTGGTCTTGGCATTGGAGCACTTGCTGAGGTTGCAAAGAAAAGCCTTAGATCTGAAGAACGTAATGGTGAGTATTCATTTTCTTACTGCCCAAATAAGCATTAGAATCATAGAGTTGGAAGAGACTGCATGGGCTATCTAGTCCAACACCTGTCATGTAGGAAAAGCACAATCAAACTACACCTAACAGATGGCCATTCAGCCTCTGTTTAAAAATAAGGAGCTTCCACCACACTCCAAGGTAGTGAATTCCACTATTAAACAGGTCTCATGGTCAGGAAGTTCTTCCCAATGTTCAACTGGAATCTCCTTTCATGTAATTTGAACTCATTGCTCCGAGTTCTAGTCTCCAGGGCAGCAGAAAGAAGCCTGCTCTCTCTTCCTTCATTAAATCATATATGAATACAGCTTGGTGTCCAGGCTGCCTATACAGTCGCAACAATTTTAAATCACAGTATTCTTGTTTTTAACTGCATTTTGATATTTGACTTTCGGTTCTTTCCTTTCAGATTTTTTTAAACAATGAGCCAAGGTTTTGTTTTACCACAAATATATCTTCTGTTTACCTAACAAACTAACAATTAGTCATGGGTGTATGTGGGGATTGTTGTATAATATATACTTGAGATAAGATTCTAGTGTTATTGCACAAGATGCAAGTTTCATCTTGCTTGATAAAGGTTTGCAAACGTGGGGTCGGGGAGCTCAACTATATGGAAAGGATTGGACTTCGTTATGTCAAAGGTATATGTGTAGTTCAGAAGCAGAATAGCAGTGTTTCTCAAACTGTGCTCCTCCAGGTGTTTTGGTCTTTAGCTCCTACAATTCCTAACAGCTGGTAAGGTAGGTTTTTGAAGGTTTTTAAGGCTGTATGGCCATGTTCTAGAAGCATTCTCTCCCGATGTTTTGCCTACATCCTCACAACCTCTAAGGATGCCTGCCATAGATGCAGGTGAAATGTCAGGCGATAATGCTTCTAGAACATGGCCATACAGCCCGAAAAACCGACAACAACCTAGTGATTCCGGCCATGAAAACCTTCGACAATACAGCTAGTAAGATGGCTCGGATTTCTGGGAGCTGAAGTCCAAAACACCCAGAGGAGTACAGTTTGAGAAACACTGTCGAATAGGTTCATTTACTTGGGTAGAAGAAGAGTACTTCTGCAAATGTCCATTGTGCTGCAAGTGGTAGGTCTCCTGTTGCTCCTTCAAGAAAAAAAAATGTAAACATCCTTCCTATATCATGTTTTTCTCCCCTTAAAATTATCAATGTCATGTCAAGCTGTTATGTTACTGACACCCTAAAGATAACTGGTTATCTTTGTATTTTTGGTTGAATTCCTTCATGCTAGACAAATATTTTTATTCTGCTGTTCTATCATGCTGTATTACATGGCAGCAAATAGTTAAAACAATATAAACAAACCTAGATTAAAATCAAGTAATAATTAAACATGAATGTTTAAAATACTTTTGATGGGTTGGAAGACTTTTTAAACCCTGGGTATGCTTAGACATGAGGTGCCAAAGATGTTAATTGAAAGCTGTCTTGATGTCACACTGAAAGCAAATCAATGTTGGTGCCAGTCAGGCCTCTGACATGAGGACATTCCACAGGAGATGTGCCACAGCTTCGAAGGTCCTCTCTTATGTTCTTTTCCATGGTATTGTCACCTCCAGTGGAACCAAGAGGTGGGATCTTCTGGCAGATTTCAATACTTGGGTGGCCATATGTAAGGAAAGGCACTCCTTCAAGTATTGAGCAACTAACACAAGGAAGCTTCTCCAGCCCTATATTCCCAGCCCTGGTCCTGTTATCCTGCATTTTTGCACAAGCCCTGCCCTTCCCTTGCAAATGAAATTATGCCCACTTTTCGTTTTGTGATGTTGATTTGTTGTATTTTGATGATGCTGTTACATCCTTGGTTTTAATTGTATGAATTTTAATTGTTTTACATTTTAATTTTGTACTTTGACTTCTTTATTTATTCTGGGCTTGGTCCCCATGTAAGTTGCCCCGAGTCCCTTCAGGGAGATCAAGGCGGGTTATAAGAATAAAGTTGTTGTTGGTGTTGTTGTTGTTATTATTATTATTATTATTATTAAGAGGAATTTGCTCTTTTTGTTGTGCTTGAAAGTTGTGATGGGATGTGTGCATATACTGTACATAATATATGTGCTCCCTTGCCTGGTGTTCTCTTTTGCATGCAGCTAAAAAACAATAAGTTCATGTTGGGCATATATTCAAAGTCCTTGATAGCCTGACTTTAATGTTTTGCAGATATGATAGTATTTATCATTGCAGGGCCTTTAGTTAGAACTAGGAAGTTGTTTGAGAGAGGTTGTACAAAAACAGTTCTGTTTACATTTTTATGTATGCAAGAGCCACCTTGCATAACTGGGCACTCCCCGACCTGAATACGGGTTCAGCAAAGCTGCTTTTAGACTTCTCTTGTCAACACACTGAAAATTGTGGCTTGTGAGAAATTATAAGATCCTTCAAGAGATTTTTTTTTTAGTTTCAGATATTTGAGTACAGTGTTCAAGTTTGAGATCAAAAATGGTTTTGATATATAGGTTGGAAAGGGGGAATATATGAATCCTCAGATATAGCTGGATTACAGTTCTCATCAGCCTGCAAAGCCAATGAAAGGGGTTTCAGAAATAGTTGTTCAGCAGTGTCTGAAGGGATGCATGTGAATTTCCGCACTGGTCATCAAGTTCCATTATGCAGTTCTTAAATCCGGATACTGTTGCAGAGGAACTGTCATGTTGCAGGGACATGTCATTGGTTTTGAAAGTGAGATCCTTGGGTTGTTTGGCAACTCTGCAACTGCTCACTTCTTGTGGTGTGACTTTTAAGCCAGGCTTCCCCAGTCCAAGTCCCTTGAAATGATTTATGCTTCAACTCCAGTGATCTCTTATGGTTGGTCATATTGGCTGAATTTGATTAAGATTGTATCTGGAAGAAATTAGGTTAGGAAAAGGTGTTCTAAGGAAAATGGAAGGAAAAAGGAAGAGGGGGGCTGACCAAGGGCAAGATGGATGGATGGATGGTATCCTTGAAATGACTGGCTTGACTTTGAAAGAATGGCGGCGGGGGGGGGGGGGGTTACCACAGCCGACATGAGGTCACAAAGAGTCTGAAGCAACTGAATGAATAAACAATACACGATCATTAAAAGAGCATATAAATTAGATAGAAATATTAGAGCAAGGAGTCAATGTGGATATATAAATTGTCTATATTATAAGCAAACCTCTAAATACTTATCTATTTAAAAGCCAACATAAGATTTCAAGTTGGGATAGTGAGCTCGATTAACAACAATGTCACATACATTTTGTAAATTCCCTTTCTTGTCTCTGGAGTTCCAGGTTTAGTTTGTTGCGCTAATATGGTCAAATTATATTTCCATTGGCTCTTTTCTCTCTTTCCAACTGTGTCCTACACCAAACGGCCCTGTAATTCATTCGAGAGCCTATAAACAGAACTTTAGCTATCGTGTCAACTAAAGCAGCACTCTGATTTTGTAGATTGTGTTTATTCAGTAAATAATGGAAATGAAATTTTTTTTCCATTATGGATTACCCCCATTGTGTCTTATCAAAATAAAAATAGGCTTGTTAGTCACCACCGGTCTCCATAGCCATTTTCAATTACTGTAGCTGAAGAGATTGAATATGTGAAGAAATTGGGTGTTTAGGACAGTGTTTCCAGGAATACAAATTGAATTCAGTCTCCATGCGCCCTCTTCTGTCAAGGAGGAGAGCTGACCTTTAAGCTTAGTTGTACTAAGTACATAGAATCAGCTTTTTTGTTGGACTCTGGAGATTTTGACATTGAATGGAATATCAGTGATACTGTGACAAATTGAGCTCTAAGAGTGTTCATCTGTAAAATATTAGTCTTAAACATGACATAAAACATGATTTGAGTTGTGTTTACATTTCAGCTCCTCTTAGACACTCTCTGAGTCTTGGGTAAAGAGAGAACATTTGCATGATCACGCCTTAGCCTGAAATATGGACAATCATTTTGGTCATTCACACATTACCTTTGTAGGTCTTCTGATGTGAGCAGATCAGGAAGTCTTCCATTGAATTTTCCTGGTTAGTCCAAACAATAACCTGCTGATTACTATGGAGCAAGCAAAGACGATCAGTTTTACGACCATATCACACAGCTACAGAAAATGTCCCATGTCGCCGTGTGTGTAGCGAAGCCACTGCCCCATGCCTCGCATCGCCTGGCTCCTCCAGCAGCTGATCCTATAGAGGGAAGAGTGTGCGCGGCATTCCCCCATTAAAGTCAACAGCAACAGTGGAAGCCTTCCATGTTGCAATGGTGGCATGCAGCAGCACATGCCAACTCCGCTCTCCTTTACTCATGGAGCCAGTGCAGTGTCATCTGATGGAAGTCGATTGGCATTATGAGTGACTGGGGCTAAATTGGCGCATGCCACCGATTTTAGCCCCATGTGACGAAGTCCTTAGTTACAGTAGGCTTAGTATTCTGCTTTGTTCTAATTTATAAGCTGTTTGAAAATAATGTTACACTGTTGTTAGCAGGAACTTCCTGGTTTGTTCATTTGCTCACATTGAGATTGAGGAACAAATGATATTCATGTGTGTCGATAATTATGCAAGCAATTATTGTTTAATTGTGGAAATGTTCTAAAGATCTTAAGCCACTTCTTTTTTTTTATTATAATTCTTTGGTAATATGAGTGTACAATTATAAAATAGACACTATAACCTGAGGCCATGAATTCATATATTCAGCTTAGCTTGCTCATAGAATTCTTTCGTTCACCTCCCTTTGCCCCACATGGTTAGTAATTAGGCAAACCTGCTGCCAAGCCACCATTGGAAATGCTAATTAGCTTTGCCTTCTCTTTTGCCGATGCCCATAAATAATTGCTACTTAACCCAAATATCTGCCTATTTGTCCTAATGACTGTGGAAACAGGTCAGCAGATTTACTTAAAAAGAGCCATTTTAATACTTATAGAAGTTTCATCGTCTTTGTTATAGCAGTGTATGAAGCTATGATGGTGATGATGATGATAATTGACATAAAAAAGATATGGTGTTTAAATAGTTAGATTTAGTGCATTTGTCTGATTTAGAAAAGGCATTGCCATTTCAAGAATCTATATGTATAAAAGTCCAAATATGTCTGTCTGTCTGTTTGTACCACAAAGGCTGTTGTTAGGTGAAATGGCCATCCCTGTTGTCACTGGATTGGTAGGTGAAGTGGCCCTCTGTAATGTCTCTGGGAATAAAGGGTCACTTATGTATGCAGGGAAGGAAGCACAAAAAGAGCCACAAATAGAGCCATGTTGCCATGGAGATATTGTGAGGTAGGCTCCCTCAGAGCTGGAGAAGGGAGGAAGGGGAGAAAGGGGGAAAAAGAAGGGAAAGAAAGGAGAGGAGAAGGGGGGGAGGTAAGGGGAGGAAAGAAAAGGAGGGAATGAAGGTAGAGAAAGGAAAGGGGGAAAGCTATGAGGGGAGGAAAAGATGAAAAGGGGTGAAAGCGAAGCAATGGCCCCCTGGCACTTCAGGAACACTGGGTATATATGCCAATAAGAATGTGAAAACAGCTGAACCAAAAACCTCTGTCATCTAGCAGTTATGAATTGAGCATTAACTTAATATGCTTCACAATGCGTTAATATTTTTTTCTTTTTTAAATTGTAATGGTGAAAACAAAATTCTTGCAGTCAGGCTTTCAATATATTGTCGAATGCTTTCATGGCCGGAATCACCGGGTTGTTGTAGGTTTTTTCGGGCTATATGGCCATGTTCTAGAGGCATTCTCTCCTGACGTTTTGTCTGCATCTATGGCAAGCATCCTCAGAGGTAGTGAGGTCTGAGAGGCCTCACTACCTCTGAGGATGCTTGCCATAGATGCAGACGAAACGTCAGGAGAGAATGCCTCTAGAACATGGCCATATAGCCCGAAAAAACTACAACAATCCAGGCTTTTAATAATTCATATTTTTGTCTAAAGGATATGCAAATACAGGCAGTCCCTGACTTTACAAATATCCTACTTACACTTATAGTTAAGAACAGGGTGAGACAACAGGAAGTCAGAGAAGGGAAGGGAAATTCACTCCTGAAAGAGTTATCATGGGAGAAAGGTGTCTCCACTGACGCTTTCTCACCAATCCTTGTTTCCACAAACAAGCCAACTGTTTCAAAATCTATCACAGGGGCAGAAAGTGAGGTGAAATCTTCTGACAGCAAAACAAATATCACAGGGTTGTTAACCCTTCCCTATGATATCCAAAACTATAAAATATGTTTTTTGGCTGGAGTTACATTTAAAAATGTACCTGTTCTGACTTCAATACAAATTCATTTTAAGAATAAATCTACAGAACCTGTCTTGTTCATAACTTGCCTATAATTAATAAAATCTAATTTTATACTGAAAAATGATTTGCACTAAATCATTTATAAAAATGAACTATAGACTTTATGCTCAAAGATGGGAAGAAAAAAAATATTTTGTCAAAGACTTCAATGGCCGGAATAACTGGGTTGCTTTGAGTTTTTCAGGCTGTATGGTCATGTTACAGTAGCATTCTCTTCTGATGTTTTGCCTGTATTTGTGGCAAGCACTCTCAGAGGTTTGCTACTGGAACTTGGTCATACAGCCCGAAAAACTCACAACAACCCAAAATTTTATTTTTTCACAATAAAGAATGGTTGGTGAAGATACACAAATTGGGTGTAATGGACAAATTAACATTGCTAATCGAGGACAAACCTTTGAGTGATTTTAAGGACTGGAACATGTTTTTCACTGATGAGTTGGGGGAATTGATGAATTTTGTGGGGTTTTTTTTATAGTCGAGGAATGCTTGAAGTAGATAGAAGTGTTACCAACCTTGTTTTTAATGGCAGTATAGGGGATTATAGAATCATAGAATCAAAGAGTTGGAAGAGACCTCATGGGCCATCCAGTCCAACCCCCTGCCAAGAAGCAGGAATATTGCATTCAAATCATCCCTGACAGATCAGTTAAGTGTGGTTGGGCACTTAGATGTAGTTTATGTGTGGAATTTTAATTTTAGCTGTCTAAGTTTTCATCTTTTTTTAATTTTTGTTATTATAGTGATTATTTTGTATATATAAAAGTGCGTGTTCAAGAAAAATACATACCTGTGTTTAAAAATCCACATGGTTTGCTATTCTTCATGAAATACAGCCAATTATTTCCAAAGAATGCTTGATATTATTTCCCATGTTTCAGCTTCCTAAGGATATCCTTAGTCTTTTCTCCCCTTTTCTATATTATATATTCTCTTATATTGAGAACTGCCCTATTGCGATTATTATTTGGTCATTCGGGGAGCAACAGGTTTGGCCAACATGAAAATGGAGCTCAAAGCGCAATCCAGATTATTATTAAAACATGCCCACTCTGCCTGTCTATCCTCAGGAAAGAAGGCTATAACGGATGCCAGCCCGTTTCTATCAGAGGCCAATGCAGAAAGAATTGTGAGAACCCTGTGCAAAGTTCGAGGGGCTGCACTGAAGCTAGGACAGATGCTGAGCATTCAAGGTAAATGCAAATGGATTGTGTATGTTCTCCCCCCTCCCCTTTTGTTTTTTAGTTTTGTTACTCATGCATGGTGATACCCATACATATTGTAAGATTTGGAAGCCAGAAAACAGGCATTCTTATCAGCATCCATCAGCACCACAACATCTACAGTAGTTTCAAAAGGTTGTGGGGGCGGAAGTGCTTTTTAAAGTAATGGCTCAAACTTCTATATAAATAGATTTATTTTTGAAATGGAGACTCTGCTTTGATCCATCCTACACATGCAAATAGCTTAGTATACCTGAAATCCTGTTGGCACATCCACAAATCGTCTCAGTGGTTGATGATTACAAATGTGGGTGATGATAAAGTTATACTTGGTGAAGGTTACCTGGAATATTCATTCTTCATTCCTAATTTATATCCTAACATCAGACATAAAGGTGGGAAGCGGGATTGTATTTGTTTGGCTGTGTGGCTGTAGTTCTCAAGAGACAGGGAGGATTAATACAGGGAGGAGGATACATTAATAGAGTTACAGTTTCCCTCCAGACTTTCCCATTTAACATTGGAAGCTCATCGTGAGAACTTATGAGATCATTCTGCACAGTCCTGTGTACCCAATCCAGTTTATTAACACCTGGATTGGGTTTTATGATTGTTGGTGCAAGATGCAGGCTGTCATCTACTTGCCTCTAACATTTACAGCTTTTACCTGATGTAACGGCAAAATGGAGAATAAAGTCCTTGTTGTAGGGCTGGATCTTAATGTCTAATATAAGATGCGAGAGTGAAATGGCTCTCTGTCAATACTTGGAATTGGACTGTTAGTGAAGAGGCTTCCTGTCAGCATAGCCAGTAATTTTTTCGAAAATGCATTACTTTTTCCTTTTCATCTCCACTTTCTAATGCAGGCCTCCTTTAAACCAGTTGCAGGAGAGAAGCTTCAAAGAAAATAGCAGTATGAAAAGGGAAGCTGGGAAGTTCTCATACCATGCTTTGAGAATCATAGAAAGATACAGCTAGTGTGTAATGTAACCCAGACGCTTACCAGAAGCAGGATGTTCTGTGCCCCAGGCAATCTGTACCACAGACCTTTTAGCCTTTCTCCCTTGGAATGAATTGCTTGTAGGAAAATTCCCAGTATTTTACTGAAATCTACATCTATCCAGTAGGTAATCTTGTCCTATTTTAGCACAGAAGTTTTCAGAGGATGAATTGCTTTAACAATACATTTTTTGCTATTCATAAAAATATGAATATTCCCCCTTTACCACCAAACCTGATTCTAGAGTAGGAGTGAGATTCTAAGATATGTCCAGTTTAAGAGGCCCTTTACCTTATTCCAAAATCTGTCTAATTCTAACTTCAGTTTTGTTGCATTTGCTATCATTTGCATAGAAGAATGTGTGTGTGTATATATATATATAAATAAATATAAAAATAATATTAGTGTAATCCTGTAATATAATATGAAATCCTAAATCCAGCCTGGCCAAGACATTCCCATTTTCATCAGATATTCCTCATAGGATAGCACTATCACACATTTTATCCTAATTGCAATGTCTTATTAAATTCACCTTCTGCCTCTGGTCTCATACTTGTTTGCCTTGTGCATGCGTTTTGAACAACTAGTTGTTACATCTTTTGGTTTGTCTATATTTACTTTGTGGGGCAGTTTTCTGGTCTCTGCTTTTATTTTTGTTCATACTATAAAATGGAGGGAAAAAAGAACTGGCAGTGTGTTGGATGCTATAGAGCAGTGTCTCTCAACCTGTGAGTCCCCAGATGTTTTGGCCTTCAACTCCCAAAAATCCTAACAGCTGATTAATCAGCTGAGATTTCTGTGAGTTGTTGGCCAAAACACCTGGAGACCCACAGGTTGAGAACCACTGCTATAGAGGAAAGTCAACAAAGAGTGACTTCTGAAGTGAGGATAAGTTTTAATAGCTAGGCCCACCTGCCCCCTGCACTTTCCTCTTTTAAAAATTGCTGTTTTCCCTAGTGCACTTATAGATGTTTAGGCACGCTTGCCATTAAATGGGGCAACCTTAGGCCTACAATTTGTTTTGGGCCTTAACTCCCATCGAAACCATCTAGCATGACAAGTAGTTATGGGAGATGAAATCCAAAACATCTGGAATGGTAAAGATTTCTCACTCTTGTAATAAATACTTTCTACCTGTCACAGGAGATGAATTTCTGGTTGTATTTGCTGTGTTTCCTAGTAGTCTTCAGGCAGAAGACTACTAGGACAATCCAAATACATAATACTCACCTTGGTTTGTTACTGTGCAGATTATGGAAACCTTCCAGAATTTTTTGATGTCTTAACAGCCTTGCCCAGAACATTTCATTGCTATGTTAGTACTACAAGTGATGAGAAAGTCATACTGGGTCACAAGTGTTTATGATCTGTTTTGTGAAAGCAGAGGATCCTGTGGGGATTACAATGCCTATATGTTCTTCTGGATAAGTGGGTGGTAACTCAACCTTTTTTCTAGGTTTTACCAGTAGAGTGCTAAAAGGGGACATTCTTAGGTCTAAACAGTCACCTAAAATGTGGTGGTTGTTTGTGGCCAGGAAAAGAGAACTGGAACAATAGAGTGAACAACTTACTCCCCCAAAGTGTGCCTTTGTAGTTGATGAGGAACTGAGTAACTCAGAATTAACTCACATTGCTTAGTTATTACATTCTGATGGGCCTGATTTACCCCCTTTTCTTTCTACCAGATGATGCCTTTATCAACCCTCACTTGCAGAAGATTTTTGAACGTGTGCGTCAAAGTGCAGATTTCATGCCTATAAAGCAAATGATGGTGAGAATTTGGTTTAGCAATATGACATAAATAATCTGAAGACTATAACAGAAAGCAGGATCCTGTTCTGTTTTGTACTGAAGCTTGGTGTTGCTCATGGGCAGGCTGGTAGTAAAAACAAACATTTATTACCTTTCTTACACCTAATGTCTTCCTTTTTCAGGAAGTTCTTTAAAATATATACTGTATTAATTATAGTTACTTTCTTTGAACGTTAGTTCTCTAATTCAATGGGAAATGTTTTGCTGTACTTTGTGAGTCAATTGGCACTTGAATTCATTTCTGGTTGCCTTCTACATCTTTGACTCTTGATAGTTAAACTTATGAGAAATCTTAGTATCAGATTTTGCTAGATAGAGAATGCATATACAATACTCATTTTGTGTATTCTTTTTGCTCTAGAAAACCTTGAACAATGATCTTGGCCCTAACTGGCGTGATAAATTGGAGTTTTTTGAAGAGCGACCTTTTGCTGCAGCTTCCATTGGACAGGTTCATCTGGCACGCTTGAAAAATGGCAAAGAAGTTGCCATGAAAATCCAGGTGGGCCTAGCAGTGTTCAGCATTTGTGGAGCCAGGACCCACCTTTATCTCCACCAATTGGGGGGAGGGGGAATAGAAAGTTCTGCATACCTGAAGATAGTAGAAAGTTTTCTTGTTATTGGATTGCTGTTCCATTTCTTGCTGAGCCCAGCACAGGCTAAAATGGAAAGTTACTGTTGCTGCGCCTGTTCATGTCAGTCTGCTGTCCAGAGCATAAGTGTTAAGCTGTGAAAACTGGCTTCTCCTGCATGTCAGGAATAGGGAGTATACTGAGTTGTGGTTTTCCCAGGCTCAATTTTGAAGTATTTCTTCCTGCAGTATTAGAGAGTAATAGACTAGGTTTTGAACAATGTAAATATACTTGGAAAGATGAAGCAGTAACTCATTGTGCCTCTTTCCTTTCCCCATTTTTGGAAGTTAGAACTTTCAAATTAGAATTTTTCAGTGATGCAGCAGTTCCTGGGCAAACTGTTTTGTGTTACAAGAGAATAATATTTTAAAGGATTTTGTGCCAGATCTTTTGCATTTCTCTGGTAAAGCATGTGTTTAGAAACAAGTATCTAAAAAAACCAAACAAATGACCAGCTCATAAATAATAATAATAATAATAATAATAATAATAATAATAATAATAATATTTATTTCTAGACCGCTCTCTCCCCCCAAAAAAGACTCAGGGTGGTTTACAGGTTTACACACAGAGATAGGCAAACTTTCAACAAACACATCAGAAATAATACAAAATAATGCACAATAACAACAGTAATTTTATAAATTTATAATGAAAAATATTAAACATTAAAATGGGAACTAGGTAGCAACCAATTAGACAATAATGTAAGACATGAGTGAACATTAAACATATATCATTAAACGCAGTTAAAATAAATTGCATTAAAATGGCTAAAACAAGTGTTTATTAAAAATGTATCACAGCCATTGTGTAGTTCAAATACGTTAGTGCCTTTTAACAAGTTTCTTATTCACACTTGTGAAATAAAATAACTAAATGAGATAAGCCATGACTAAATAAAGAAAAACACCCTGAACCTTTTTGTCGATACCTTCAATGATCCTTCCGTAATGCACATAGGGATGATTTCCCCTTTATTTGGCCTGTAGTTTTCTTATAATTTCCACTATGTTGTTGGTATTTGTAGATTTGTGCTTTTAAAAAAAAAACACGTTTGAGGTTGATGATGAGGCAAGGTATTTTGCTTCTCTGTTTTCTCTCTCTCCCTGTTTACGTGTGCTCAGTCAAGGATTCTAGATACAGCTGCCTCTTGTAAGCAGGATCACACAGTTAAAATAGGATTGACTAGACTAGAATCCCATCTTTGCATTTATGTTATTCCTTCTTCACCATCCTTCCAATGCTGGCGTGTTTGAAAATATCTAGAGAAACAGAGGATATGGAGAAGTGGGAGACTGGACACAAATAAAAAGACTTTGTGAAAAGGAGCTTCTTTGGCAGGGGCTTTCTTCATTGATGCATTGTACTGATTTTACACATAGTAGTATAGTCACATAACATGTTAGGGATATTGATTATTTGGGGTAATAATCTGTTTTGAGTGGCATTCCCCATCCTGGAAACCTTCATATGTATTGGGCTACATCTCCCATCTTCCCTAGCAAGTGATCATGCTTAACCATGGCTAATGTCGGCCAAAACATTTGGGAAGGGGTTGTTCAAAGGAGTAGTGATACAGTGCTTCAGGCCAACTATTTTCTCATAATTTCTCTTTTATTTTGCAGTATCCTGGAGTGGCCCAGAGCATTAATAGTGATGTCAGCAATCTGATGACTGTCCTGAGTATGAGCAATGTTCTCCCAGAAGGTAAAAAGCCACTTGCAATTGTGGGAGGGATTTTCATGGGAAGTTTTGTATTCCTGGAAGAAAGCAGCTTGTTGGGCAGCTTAAAATTTCTAGAATCTTGTTACATGTTATATGGCCTTTCTCTGTTCCTGTTGTTCTTTGAAAAATACTGGTTTAATATGCTTTGAATTCCTAAATGTGTCTAGTACGATAGGATGGGATAGATCTTATTCTTAATGTGATTACACTATTGTTTTGGGAAATAAATATTTAAAAATAGTGTCTCCTTCCATCAGCTCAACAGTGATACATACTATACTGTTTGATATATAAGGTGATAGCTTTTGTTGATGGGCACCTGAACTATGTCTTTTTAAAACACAAGGGATCCTTTTATTCATGCTGCAGGTGCTACATAAGGAGCACATGTGGGGGTATCTTTGACTTACTTGTTTAATAATTCAGTTTAGTAGGCATTTAACAAAGTTACCCATGCTTGATGTGAGGTTTGGGCTGAAAGTGTCACTGGGGTTTGAGTCTACAAACAGAAATAGTTGTTTTGAGGTTTCATCTTCTTATGTCTCCCAAGTAAAATTCTTTGGAGAGCTCCCAGGCTCTGTGAATTGTGTGTGCTGGAGCTGATTCATGCTGCTTTGAAAAAATTACATCCAGCATTTGTGACTGATACATCAAGGGAGAGAAAGAGAATAGTTTGCTGCGCAACACATTTGTCCACCTCTCCTCTGTTGTAAATCTGTGGACTTGTTGCCAGTTGTGCACAGAGGCAAACTGAGAGAACAATTTCTTTCCTTGGGTTTTCTATGCCTGGCTATGTTGAATGTTGGGCAAAGGTCCAAGGCCTTAATTTTAATCCCTGTTGCTAGATGTCATTAATCTTGGTACTGAAGAATAAAATAAAAAGCACCCACAGCTTTGTTGTGCTTCTTCTTTTTTCCATTTATGGAGAAGACGGTTTTCTTTTCTTGTGGCTGCTTATAACTCCCAAACAAGAGTGTTTTTCCAATGACACCATCCTAGTTGTCAATCTCGATGGCATCATATCCCTGCTAGTGTTAAACTTTACTTTGGCAGCATTTTGCCGAAACCCTGTAGCCTTCATTCCTGGCCTTAGAGCCATGTAATTTATGAAAGATGATTGTTTTTGTGAAATCTATCCTCAAACTCTGAGTTCTGCTACCAGTTATGTTGCTTTTTATTTAAGCCAGCTCTCTATCCAGTTTTCAATTTTGCCTTTAGGTCTCTTCCCTGAACATCTGATTGAAGTTCTGAGCAGAGAGCTGGCCCTGGAATGTGATTATAAGAGAGAGGCATCCTGTGCAAAGAAATTCAGGTGCGTTCCACTGGGATTTTCTGCTTCTCTTTATCCCCAGCCCTCCCATTTTAAAACATTATGTTGATGAAGCCCTGCAGGGTAGCATTAATGCAGAGTTTGTGGAGTCTTTGACCCAGATACTTGACTGGGGCATGTTACTGGGAACAGGAGATATTTGAAGCTGAGAAAAAAGGCTGAGTGAAGAGCAAAATACCATCCTTTTGGCAAAGCAACTCTGCTTTTATGGGCCAGACACTGTAGAGACACCAGACCTGTTAAAGGAGATTTTAACCTTTCATTGGCTGCCCCTCAGGGAACTGCTGAAGGATCACCCATTCTTTTATGTCCCTGCTGTGGTGGACGAGTTGTGCAGCTCCCACGTCCTGACGACAGAACTGGTCACAGGGTTTCCACTGGATCAAGCTGAAGAACTCAGCCAGGAGATCCGGAATGAGGTACTGTGTGTTGGGTTGGTTTCATCTTGAAGGTGACAACCTTTTCAGGCCATTTTGTTAACAGTGGAAGCCTGCTTGGGGAAAAGTGCAAGGCTGCTGCTGGGGAGGCATTTTCCATGGACAGATTCCAGGCAAGCAGAGTTGCTTTTCCGCGAAACCATCTAATAGTTGCTTTTGTGTATGGAGGACTGGAAATAGCACTTGTGAAAAGGATTCGGCTCACTTGCCTTCTCTCCCAGCAGAATTGTAGGGAGGAGGGCCATAAAGGCTTCCCACCTCAGCTCCTTCTGTCTGGCTGTTGTCAGAGTGTTTGCTGCACATGTGTCATTGTGCACAGGATCCTGACCTGCTGCTTTAGTTCTTGGACAGGCCTAGCACTTGCTTAATTTTCAGAGAACCCACAGTTGGGTTTCTGCCCTAAATGATACATTTTCAGCTACAAATACAAAGTACTGTTCATTGGTTCTTCTCCTTCAACAGACAGCTTTTGAGAGGTCAAACGTGACCTTGTAGGTAGGATGACTAGCTTGGCAAAAGTAGTCATCTTCGTTTTCCTGGGACAAGTGATGAGAAATGCATCATCAACTTATTGCACATGTGACCAAATATAGATAGGTGTCCCAGCTGGATCAACCCTAGAAGCCGAGGGCTGTTGGAAAAGTACTCACAGTAAACAAGGGGTAGAAGAGAGGTGAAGCATGGACAAAAGGGCATTGAAGCTGAATATAGTACAGACTGGAGAGTTAACTGGAGGACAGACAATTCTAGCTGCTGCCAGATTGGCAGATGGAGCTGCCTTGGGATCTTGACATACCACATTGGAGGTCATAAACAGCCTTAACAGCTGTCAGCACATCACTGAATGACAGTATAGCTTGTGCTCTCTAGGCAAGAGAAAGGCTAGCTGCTGATGGTAGGTTTTTTTTCCAATATTATAGAAAACCTTTCAAAGCCTACAACTGCCACAATCCTCTAGCCAGTATGAGCAATGGCTGAGGGATTCTTGGAGTTTATAGTCCCAAAAATATTTTTGCAATCTCTGTAAATGTTCTTGGCTTTGATTTTTCCTGTACATTCTTCCTGCCCGGGAATCTAACAAATCAAAGGCTTAGTTTGGTTGCTGGCTTTTCAATTCAATACAAAGGACACACAGTTAACAGTGTATCTCTACTATGGTTGCTTGCTCTTCATCTCAACAGTCTTGACTTGTAAGAAGTAATTGGTGCAAGGTGCTTCTCCTCCCTGACCAAATGCAGCCATGTTGCTCTCTTGTGCTGTTCCATGAATGTCAGCAGTCCTAAAACAGGTCTGCTGACCGTGCCTAAATGACAGTGTATTTGCATAAACACGTTATATCACAGTCAAAACTTCCCTTTAGCACCAGAAATGCAAGCTTGGAAGTATGTAGAATGAGGTTGGTGAATTAAATCTTGGTAGATAATATCTCAGATGGCTCTTGTTTCCTCTTCTGTCCTTCTGATGCATGTTTCAGATGATGCTAGAGTGCAGTTAAGTCATCTGCCACAAAGGAGTTATTGGCCTATTTCTCTTTGAGTGGCTTCAAACATTAATCAGAAAAGCTACACAATCCCCTTTTCAGAACTCAAACTATGTAGTTCCATGCATCCCTGAGCCAATGTTTGATGGATGAACCTTAGCTGCATCTGCTGTCAGGACATTTCGTAACATACTCCAGTTGACACGCATTCTTGGAAGGCCATGGCATACCTTTCAAGGAGTGCTAAAAATCTAAAATTGCATAAGTGAGATAGAAGATAGTGTCTGTTGCCCACCAGTGGTGTTTTCGATCCTCATCTTTTTCTCTCCTGTTGTTGGAACATCTGCAGATCTGCCACAACATACTGGTCTTGTGCTTGCGAGAACTGTTTGAGTTCAGGTATATGCAGACTGATCCAAACTGGTCTAACTTCTTCTATGACCCAGAATTGCATAAGGTAAGACCCTCTCTATGACGTGGACTAGGTGATTCCTGCTGACAGAATCGGGTTACTGTCTCTTGTCCTCTTTAGTAACTTGCTTGCTAATGTGACCCTTTAGCCAAAAAGTTGGAAGTGATTAGAGTAGTTTGGCAGCAGGAAAAGTACCTGGCATGTGATTCCCACCTCTGCTCTAGGTAGAGATTTAACTTCATTTAAAAAACACAGTGGCTTTCAGGTGTTGTCCAGAGAACCTGTTTCCTGCTAATTTGTCTACTGATAGATTTGTTTATATGAGGCATTGGTTGGGCTCTTGTCTAGTGCTAGTGGAACATGCATTTTAGAGTAAATGCCACAAAGTTGTATTTGTGGATTTCTAAAGACAAATAGTTACAAACCAGCTGAATTTTCACTGTATTCACTGTTTCTGATTTTCTGAATGAGGCTTTTGATATCATGTGATAGTGTTTACTAAATTGGCATTTGAAAATCTCTGGTCACGGAAATAGTACACAAGCTTCTGCAGCATTCGCTTATGTTCTGCGTTTCTTCCTTCAAATTCAAGATGATACATGTAGTTATCTTCCCATCTTTTTTACCCTCATAAAAAGTATGCCAGCTATAGTAACTGTATTGAGTTTATTTACTAAATGTAGTAATTTAGTGGGGAATTTGAATGAGGATATTCCAAAAATATCTGGTACTCTACAACTCCATAATGGCTCTGCATGTATATAAGCCAAGGGTTGACTGAGGATTAGCTGAAAGATGTTGCAAGAGTACCTGATTGAGTGGCATCACAAGTCCCATGAGAGGCCACATTTGGTATAAAAAAGGCATTGCCACTGCTGTGCAGCAGTGCTACAAGGTAGATATGGGTATACATTGATCAAACACCCTTGGCTGTGCCAATATTGTTGCTTTGTGATGAGGGGCTTTATAGTATCAGTTTCTTTCATTGGCTCCTTTTGGGTCGCCTTACCCAGTTGATCCTGTGAGCCCATTTAGGTCATGTGTTCTTGTCTTTGTTTCTACTGCTTACAAAACTGAAAAACAAACTGCTGTAATTTCTTAGTAATAGACTTCTTGCAAGCTCCAGCAGTTTTGACAGTGATGCCTTTTGTTCTATGTACAGGGTTCTGTTTCTAGATTTTCAAGATAAGCAATTTTTTTGAAGAACTCTGACTGTTAAGAAAAACATCAAACATTTGCAGTCTTTCCACAGTAGAAACCACTCCACATGAAATATTTGTACATTTCTTTATGCAGGTAGCCCTTCTGGATTTTGGGGCAACCCGTGGCTTTGATGAAGAATTTACAGACGTCTACATAGAGGTGAGGACTCTGCTTTTGCTCAGATCTGTTTTGTGAGCTGGAGACATGTGCTGATCATGTGTGTAGAGGGCCCCAAGCCTAGGGGTGCCTGTGTGAATTCAGAATATTTTGATACATCCCAGGAGACTCACCAAATGTGTTTTAATGCATATTTTAAAAATGAAACATTCTCAGTCAGTAGAGAATGAGCCATCCAAGAATGGGTTAATTCCAGGCATTGCTCAGGGGAAACAAGGGACCGATTACCCATTGTTTTGGAAGTATTTCATATTACATCCCTTGTCTTCCTCAGTTCTTTTTCCGTGCTTCACCCAAGAAAGCTCATATATTGGTTCCTCTTCATTCCCTTGGCTTAAATTCTTAAACTTTTGCTGCTTTCGTCCTTTGCTTTCCCTTGCCTTTGTCCTCATGGTAGTGGACAATTTGAGAGCCAGACAGATGCCCGTCAGTTTGAGCAGATGAATGAGACCCAGTTTGTTACAAGGGAAATCTCTTTTGGTGAACAATATCTGGATGAATATTCTTATAAAAACAATGGATTTTTTTAAAGGATATGCTTTCCATGCCCAGGATATGCATTTCCATGCCCAGGAAGGCTAGATTTCATATTTCCCCAACTTGGTGCCTTTCAGATGTTTTATATCCAACCCCTGCATCATTCTTGATTATTGATGCCTTTGGCTGATAGGACTATTAGTGCTGACATCTGAAGGACCTCAGCTTGGGAGAAGTTGTGCTGCTTGGCCACAATAGCTCATTGACTTTTAATGTGCTGTCTTGTGGTTCTTGTCATCTGTTGTTATTGGTAATGTTTAAAAAATATGCATCTATTACTTTCATCTAGATCTCAGATTTCTTTCCTTGTAAAGGCAGATAAGTTCTTGAACTTTCAAGCTGCTTGCATTTAAAAAAAATTATTGGCATATATTTATCATGTGTTGAAAATCCCTAGTCTTCCTGGATAATTGAGCCACTTTTGGGTTGGAGAATAAAAATTAACCTGAAGTTGCTTAATTTGAGTATCTCCCAACCCTATTGCCTTCTAGCTTTTGAAGGTTCATTTTGTTTTGTTTTTCATCTTGCAGTTAATCAAAGCTGCTGCTGAGATGGACCGAGAGACAGTGCTGAGGAAATCAATAGAAATGAAATTCTTAACTGGATACGAAGTCAAGGTACACAGCAGAAATGAAGTTTACTCTATGGTTAACTAGCGCTGTGACATCAGTCTTGTTTTACTGAAGCTTTGCTAAAGAAAGTACAATGGATACAGAGTTTTGAAATGGGAGTGTTCACAGAGAGATTCATTGGTTGCATTAGCACATAATAATAAGCCAAGTTTCTTACCTAAGCCTGGTACATGTGCATGAGGACAATAGTAGTGTATGGAGAGAGGCTTCTCCTGCTTCTTGTGGTGTGTTGCTTGCAAAGCATATGTTCTGCCAAGCTAGGGTAGAACTTACTAGCAAAAGTGTGAACCTAGGCTTCAGGCTACACTTTCTAAACCAATCCAGATTTGTAAAACTAACAGTGAATACCTCTTTTCCAAACATAACCTGCAAAGCTTTATTTCTGGCCCATCTGGTTTCCCCCCAAAGCCCAATTAGTTTGCTTTGTCATGCAGAAAGTTGTTTTGTCCAAGTGTGCATTGAAGAGCATACATTGTTATCTCAATTTATAATCTGTAGCAGGATTGAAAATTAGAATTGCAGTTTGACTGCTTGTGTAGAATCAGAATTATGGAGTTGGAAGAGACCGCAAGGGCCATCCAGTCCAGCCTCTTGCCCAGCAGGAACACACATTCAAAGCATCCCTACCAAAAGGCCATTCAGTTTCTGCTTAAAAATCTCCAGAGGAGACTCCATCACACTGAGGAAGCATATTCTACTGCCGAACAGCTCTTACCATGTGGCCTGGCCCAGGAGGACAGTCACTGATTCCTTTTTTAGACACTCTTGGAAACGCAATTCCAGGACTAGGCCTTGTCCCTTTCCCCCATTGTGGTGTGTCTAGAGAGTCCTTTGTTTCCCGAAGCTTAGGAGTAGCAGGAGACTGGAATGGTGTTTGGTTTGTGCAGTGTAAAGCAAAAAGTGAAGGGGCAGAATTGCAAGAAATGTGAAGTTGGAAGTGATGAGGTTTTCTCTACTGCATCCATGTGTGGTTTCTGATGTTGTATTCTTATGAGCTCTGTTTGATCAGAACAAAGTCCTGTCTAGCTCAGCATGCTGTTCTCATAATGACTTATGGAAAGATCACCCTCTGTATAGCCCCCTTGTCATCCCTTCTTATGATATACAGAAACATATTGCACTTGTGGTTAAGAGGTGATAAGGAGCCATCTTGCCTAAGAGCTATTGATAGTGCTATCCTCTGTGAATTTATCCACCCATCATAAATTTTAAAGATTTGGTTCAGTAGGTTCATGATCGATGGTGAATAGACAATGAAACTTACCCTTGGGTATTTGGTGCCTTTGCGATTTGGTACAGGATGTGTACTTTCGGTTTTGAATGGTTCCTCTCAGTTGAATTGTGGAGATGTAGAGGCTGGAATCAGTGTAGTAACACATGGGATGGTGGAGCTTGCTGTTTTTAATTTAAGAAGTCACAAAAGGGACAGTTTCTGAAGGTCTGTTGTGTGGATTGAATCAAACATTGAGGTAGCCTTCAGCTTCAAATGGAACAATCAACGAGACTTAGTCCCATAGTTGAAGACAGGAGCCCCTCATTTTTCTTTGTGCAGAAAAATTCTTACTGAAGGAGTCCTATTGCAAGTAAGAAGTAATTTATTATAAGATAGTAAACCAGATGCTTAGTCTTTGTACCATACTAGATTGTATATCTGTTTGCACTATGTGTGTTGGATGTTTCATGTGCTTACAGCTGTATTTTTGTGGTGTCCATATTCAGTAGATTTCTTTACAAGTCAGGTTTTGATGGGAAACTAGGCTGCTTGTAGTGTCTCTTTCTCTCTACACGCATACACACACAGAGAATACAGAGCAAGCCTCCTGACTTCTGAAGTGCCTGAAATCTGCATCTTTATTTTAGTTGTGCAAACAGTATCTGCCAGGCTAGACTTTTGTGTTTCTGGGTGGGCTTATAAAGCTGTTACATTGTTTTGTCCAGTTCACAAAATGTATTATTAAATGTAAATGATAGTTGCTCTCCCTCCCCCCCAGTATTTTTGATACATCTGTTCCATTAAGTTTGGAATGGCACCTTTTTGTTCTCTTTTCTCTCAGGCAATGGAAGATGCACATTTGGATGCTGTCCTCATCCTGGGAGAAGCATTTGCTTCCAGTGAACCTTTTGACTTTGGCTGCCAACATACCACAGAGAAGATACATGGCTTAATCCCAGTCATGCTGAAGCACAGGCTGGTCCCTCCACCTGAGGAGACCTACTCTCTCCATCGGAAAATGGGGGGTTCTTTTCTCATATGCTCCAAACTGAAGGCCAAAATTCCATGCAAGGACATGTTTCAGGAAGCCTACGGGAATTACTGGAGCAGAAAGGCCAAGAAGGAGGAGAATAAAAACTGTTAAAACACCTTGTGCTACATGGCCAATCGTCCAAATTGTGGTTAACCACCATTCGGTTTTTTCTCACAACCCCAGGATCACTGCAGAAGCATGGCAACCTGTCACCTGGAAAGAGAACGCCTGGTTTCAAGGGCAATATTGTTTGTCTATTAATCGTATCTCCTGCACTTTATACACTCACCATTATCTGTGTAACTTTGTTTTACAGGAAATGGCAATCAGCTAGTATAGGGTACCTGGAGGAAAACTAGGCAGCTGTGTTTCTTTACTATCCTAGGTATGGGCTTTCATTTTCATAGTTTAATACTAATCGCTGTGTACCTTTAAAAAAAGTAACAGCAGGTGGAGGAAAGTGAACCAAAATAAGTTGGCATTGAAATCTTATTTGTAATTCTTCAAACATTTGTGGTTTTTCCCCATTTTTAGATGTCCTTCAGGGTTTTTTGTCTAAGGTGGAATACAAATGGTTTGATATTGTGAAGAAGGTTGCCAACATAACTTACAGAGAAAACACCTATTTTTGTATCATATTTGATGGGAGTCTGTAATGGGATTTCCTGGTGGAGCAGGACAAGATGTGTACATAGGGATTTTTTATGCCTTCAGTTGTTAATTTTCAAGGAAAGTGAAGATTTTAAAGAATCAGATGCAAGAGATGTGGTGGCATATATAGAACACTCTGCTTGAAATTCAGTTGCTCTCTTCTGATTCTTTGAGTTGAATGTATAAGCAGAGGGAATGTAATACATGGAGTTCTCATTAAATGATTCAGCGGAACCAGAGCTCTAATTGGCATTTGTAGAAGCCCAACTGTGAAAATGTAGTCCTACCATTTTCATGTTTGCATCTTTGGAGTGCAACTATTGATGGAAGGCAAGTGGGGGAAACTTGTACTCTGGGCTTCTTATAGCAGTATCGAAGAAGGCAATTTGGGATTACATTGAAAAGCTTAATATACATGTAAGTAGCTGAACGCACAACCTTAAACAATTGGAGGCAAGCTGGCAAATGTATTTTGGACTTTTTGTAAGAGTTTGAAGCTGTACAACTTTCAATTGATTTCCAATAAAGAAGTGCTTGTGCAGATGACTGTTGTCCACTGACTTAGTGGAACGACTCGCATTACAGTTTTCGTTTTCACTTCAGCTTAATCCATTTTACTTTGGGAGGACTGGATACAGTATTGCCATCCAAGACATTCCTGGCACTTGTAGTCTAAAATCTTTATGCATTGGATGGAAGGCCTGAAGTGGGAAATAATGCCTTTGGCTTAATATAACTGGAATGAAATGGAACTGGAAAATTCCATTACACAGGATGATGGAGCAAGCAAAAATATTCTAAGCATATTCACTTGGAGATTCCCGCTTTATACCTTCAAGGTATCTTAGACTACAGCAAACAGGAATGTTGGGATAGTCTAAGTGGCCTTTCTATCCATAATGAACAATCTGGCACAGAAGTACTGGTAGGTTTGTAGTCCACACAAGAGACTTAATATCTGACTCAGCATTGTTTGTAGCCTCCAAAATTAATGGCCCACAGTTTAAGTGTGCATTAATGCCTTTAGGTCACATATCCCTATGCTGATTGTAAATACTGGGTATGCTTAGTTTGCTATGGGGAATGCATGGGATAGTTTGCCCTGCAGCCACTTTCCCATTCCAAAAACATCTCCTGCTCTTTATTACAGTATTGTATGGCTCTTCCTTCTCCAGCTCTGATGCGAATAGGATGCAATGATACTGAAGGGCAGGATTACATTATAATGAACTATATTGAATTGGCTAGTTTGTTAGAATGTTGTTTGTGCTGGTGTGCCAGAAGAGTTGCTCTTCATTTCATTATGCTATCTGCCATCCTACTGCCCTCTGATAGCCTGCAAACAATATTAGCAAGTATTCTCTTCACATTAGTTCTATTCAGTTTTCAAAAGTCACAAAAGACATATGACCATTGTAGAAGCTAAATGCTATGAGTCGGATCCAGTTTTCATCACATGCAGCTAGGCTGCTGGAAGATTTCTTCAATCGCTTGAAATGTTCAGGCAGAGCCAACTACCAATAGAGGAATTATATCCAACCTTTCAACTTGAAAAATGAATTGCCGTATTTCATCCCACAGTAGTTGACACCATGTAATAGTAACTCCCCCATTTTGGGTGTGGCAAATTTTTGTATTCCTTGTGTAATAGTTGCAGAGTCATTCTCACAAGGCAAGACAGTTTAAAAACTGAAAAATGCAGGTCTCTGGAGCTCCACTCTTCCTTCCTCTGAAGCAAGACGGTTTAAAAAACCTGAAATGGAGGTGTCTGGAACTCAGGCCTTTCTCCAAAGAGCTCAATTTCTGATTTTGTAGACTGCCTTGCCTTCAAAAAATGTAAGAATGGAGGGGCATCTCTTCCCCTCCTTTCTCAAAGCCAAAGCAGTTTTAAAAAAACAATCAAACAGAAATGGAGCTGGTTGAAGCTGGATCATCCCACCTTCTCCTCTTTTGCAGGTAAGGCATTTTATTTATTTGTTTTTAAAAAACACAAACCAGAGTATCAAAAGGAGATTTTTTTCCTCACATAATAGTCCCACCCCCTTTTTTGGAAAAAAAAGGGGGGGGGGAAGTGTGACTATTATGTGATGAAATAATGTATGCATAGTGATAATCATTTCATCTTTCCTGAATCAGTTGCAAATTGAAATTAAGAGTATTGGGTAAAATAATTTCTTACATCATACTTTCACACCCCATTCAGCTTTTTCTTTGCGAAAAACACTAGCTTACAGTATTTGTTTGATGAACATAAAGATAACATAGCTAAAGAAAGCCTGAGTCCTACTTATTCTTACTGACTTGACAGTTACAATCATTGGATAAAAAAACCATGAATATGAATCGATGAAGTGAGGAATCTACATGATTAAGCTCTCAATGAATGCTAAATAAACCCAGTAGGAAAAAAAATGCACCACTGTGGACTGATCCTAACATGTTGCTGACAGGGAGGCTGGGCTATACAAAAGCCAATAGCTCCTGACATGTACTAGCTACCTGATGAGTCAGTTCTTGAGAGTTCATAAGGGAATGTCACATTATTTTAAACATGGTTCAACAGCATGATGGAAGGCTATCTAGTAGAGATTCCTAATAGATTTTCAGGCTTCCTCTTAGGAAACGTAGAACTCTGCGTCTTATCTCCCATAATGTTCACATGATGCATAGGTAAGTTTATATAAAGAATGATTGAAATGTATAGTAATGCTTCAATTGCAAAGCATAAAAGGTCTCTTGAGTAAGAACTTACAAAAACCTTAGCTGAAAACGATTACTTTTTAGTACTTTTTGTAAATGTCATTTCATAATTGTTTAGGCATTATTTTCTAATATAATCCAACTCTTAACAGTGTAGTGTTCACCCCACTCAGTAAGAAAAAAATCCCCATTAATTTGGGGTGGGCTCAAGGAGGAAGGCACGAAATGTGTGGAGGATGATTAAAACACAAAGAAAAGTATAAAAAGCTGACAAGGGGCCTATTGAGCCCAAACCTTTGCAAGCCAATTGGGTTCCCTGGTGCTTTGTGACAAAACTGCATGGACATTGTTTAGTCTGCTTGTTACTTCTAACACATTTCCTGGTACTTAGCAGTCTATTTTATGTCAACTAGCTCTTTTCTTGGAAAAATCACTAAATTACAAGTAAGGTTTTCATGCTGGTCACAATTGGAAGAAAAAATGTATTAGGACCCCCCCCCCCCAAAAAAAAAAAAAAAAACAAAAAAAAAAAAACCAAACCAAAACAAGGACACCAGGGTCATGATTTCATCCAAAGTATTATATTTAACAAGTGGAGGGAGGAAGGATGGGGCAGGGGAAAATTGGTTTTCATGATTTTTCAACCATTTGTGAAATATTTCTTTAAGGGGGGAAATAAATTTGAACATGGATTCATCTAATAATGAAATACTGTATTGTCGAAGGCTTTCATGGCCGGGATCACTGGGTTGTTGTAGGTTTTTCCGGGCTATATGGCCATGAAAATTGGCTCCAGAACATGGCCATATAGCCCGGAAAAACCTACAACAACCCAATGAAATAGTGGCTTGTGTAATACTAGGATTAGATACATTGCTGGTTATAAAGTTGATTTTTCTAAGAGGTAGACCTTTTCCTAAAAAGCACAGAGGTAATGCCAATCAATTCAACCCTTCCCTTCCTGCTCTGGGCATTTGATGCTATGAAATTTTACGTCCTCTAGATTGGAGCAGTAACATTTTAAAATCTTCTGACCATGTTTTTATTCCACCTCAAATTGAAAGGGATAGTGTGTCAGCAGGCGTCAGCAGGGATTTTTCAGTTCTCAGTAATAACAATAAACTTGTGTGTCAGCTGTACCCATACCTTGAGATGTCAGATGGTTTTCCACACTTTAGTTACACCCCGCTTGGACTACTGTAACACTCTTTAAGTGGGGTTGCCTTTGAAGATAGTTTGGAAGCTTCAACTTGTGCAGAGATCGGCAGCCAGATTGCTAACTGCTATACAGGGAGCAAACAATTCCCATGTTACGGAAGATCCACTGGCTGCCGGTATGCTTTCGGGCTAAATACAAAGTGCTGGTTATTACCTATAAAGCCCTAAACAGTTTGGACCCAGACCTGTTTGGGCATTGCAATCAGTGGAGGGAGCTCTGCTCTCGATCCCACCTCAAGCACGGTTGGTGGGAACGAGAGAGGGGGCCTTCCCTGTGGTTGCCCCATCCCTCTGGAACTCCCTCCCTAAATAAATCAGATACCCCCCTCTTAAAAGAAACTCAATTTCTGTGAATTAGCTTACAGAGAGGAAGGAAAATAGACTAATACTGATTCTACTTTGAGACGTTTCTGGCAACAAACAATTTAAAATTATGGAGATCTATATTTTGATATGTATTTTAATCTGCAATTCTATTTGATATGTTTTATTTATATGTTTATATATTTTGATCAATTTCTGTTTAATTGTCTATTATGCTTTGTACTGGCATTGAATGTTTGCCATTTTACTTTGGAAGCCTTCCTGAGTCCCCTCAGGGAGAGAGGGCCGGTTCAAAATAAAGTATTATTATTTAAAGGAAAATATACACTGATCCTGCTCTAAAACATTGCCTGCAGGCTGCATGTAGCCCTTAAGGCCTCCTGATTTGGGAGCAATCTTTTGATGCCCAAACTGCCTAAAAATACAGCATTTCAAATATCCAGCCCTGCAACTTAGCATCCCTAAAATACCAAATAAATAAAATAAAAAGTTGTTTGAAAATTTACCAGAATGACAACTGTAATTGACATTGTATCATTTCGAGCATAATGAAGCTCACCAGCGCAACCCATTGAACAGGTGTTAGAATGTAAAGTGCAGCCCTCCACCTGTTTTGGCCTTCAACTCCTAGAAGCACTTGCAGCATGTTTGTGGGTGAGAGCTGGTTTGGGGAAAGGTCTACTCCCTCTTAAGTTAAATTTTCAGGAGTTTAATAGAACAGGGAATATTAATGTCAGGAAATTGCTCAGATGAAAGACTAAACCTCTCCTAGTCCACTATCTTGCTAGACTATGGGGGCAATTGGCCGACATAAGCCTGATAATATCCTGCATCAGTAAATTAGCACAACTCCTGGAGGCACAAGACATTAGACAATGCCCTGGAATACTATATCAACAAATGGTACCACTGTTCTGCAAGAGTGCCTGTTAAGAAGGCTGAAAAAAATATTTTACTACCTTTTCTGAAACGAGCATCTGAAAGCAACCAGTAATGAGCACTCTTGAGTAACACAAAAGTATATGGGTTAACCCTGAAATGCAACCATAAAGTCTTCCAATGAAGCATGTGCAAATTAGTCTGTAAGAAGCACCTTCGTCTTGGACATGTGCACACTCTGTTCGGAAGCTCCTACTTTCAAGATGATGTTGCTGTCAAATTTCTTTACTTCTGTATCCAACAATCTTTGGCCTCTATCTGTACAATGAAACTGTACTATCCTCCTGAGCATTTCCCATTTCCTGCAACCTATTGATTCCTTTTCTTCCACCCCTTATACTTGCTCCCTTCCCATTCACACTGCAGACCTGCAGGCAGGGAGTTGCACAAGGAGACAATGGTTGGCCTTGTGGAGGAAGGCTGTTTTGAGACAGTACATCAAATCCTCCAAAACAGTCTGTGCTGATGCTTCTAAGGTAAGATAGTTCTCTGTCTGAATTTATATACTTATTCTATAGTTTCACCCCTATCCACTCACTCCAGAAAATGCAAGGGAAAAAAGACAAACCATCTGTATTTCTAATAGTTCCCTGTTTTATTGCAATACATCAAAGTAGGTTAATATTAAGTGTTACCAACATAAAATATTGGTGGCCTGTCATTTATTACATCATTGACTGACCCACCTTAAATATTTCTGTGCAATAGAATCTACATCATTGTTCTGGAGCAGAGAATCTCTTACAATGTCCCCTACAACACTGAGGGCATAAATCAAAAAATAAGAGAAGAGCGAGAAGAGGCAAAAAGCAGTGTCTTTCCCCACACGCACACTTGTCAGCTTTTATACTCTAAAACAAAACAAAAAAAGTGATTACATCTAGGCCATGCAAAACTGTACAATAATATTACAATGCAAAAAATCCCTAAAAATACCTTTTTTAAAAAATAAATGATATGAAACCATCATACATATAAAGGCAGGTTAAAATTGCTGTGAAATAACCCAAAACTGGTTTTTGGTTGTGGATTGCTTCCTCATGACTGAGGCAAGTCCTTGTGCAGGAAGGGAGTGTTTCCATAAAGAAAGACATGGTGGGTGACAAGTCATGTGAAATTGCCTTAATGCACAACATGGTCTAAAAAGTTGAAAATCAACAGCATTTCTGATCTTTGAAGGCCCCCTTGTAGGCTTGGAGTTAGAAACACAGATCTATCTTCCACGAAAAGCCTGATAGTTGTAATGCTTCTGGGATGAAACCGGCTACTGCTCCAATAGCCTTCAGGCATGGTACCTACTTCCACTGAGCTCAACTTTGGACACAAGCCTCTCAATGACATTCACCCCAAGGCATGTGTGCTTCCTGAGGTCTCCAAGCAGGGCATCCATATATGGAACCCAGGTTATACAGAGGTTACTTTCACCCATGGTGAAATTTCCTAAGGCTAAAAAGGTCCTTGCAGCAGGCCAGATTTGGACTTTCCAATTTCTGACTTAATGACAGACCAGAAAAGGAAACTGAGGTACTGTAGCTGGGTTGCTGTTTCAACTCACTGCCTAAAAAGACACAGTTGTTTTTTCCACATTCAAGGTCATAAACCATCATTGTGAATTCAATCTCTCACCCAAACTCACATCACTACAGACCAAAAGCTCTGTTTGCACCAAGGATGCATCTGTGATTAATCCCATTCTCCAAATACATTATTGCATGTCATGGTTATCATGTGAAGACATCCTGCTACTTTCACATACCTGAGAGTTTAACAGAAATGTCATCTGTATTCCCCCAAACCAAAAGTCCTGTCCTAAAAAGACGCTGGTTAGGAACACAGAAGAATTGTCACACAAAACAATATTTAGAAGAAGCCAGCTAACAAAATAATTCAGTAGATTTCTTTTAAAACAAAACAGGAATGAGGTTTGAAAAGGAAAATGAATGATATAGATAGGTGCTGTGTGTATGGTTCACTACAGAAATGCACAACGGAACCTGAGGCAAGACCTGTATACTTTGAAGATATTCTGCAATCAAAACCCAATTTATTGAGCCTCAAGAATAATGGGATAAGGAAGCGCTGAACGAACTCAAAGCAAATCTTTTCATTTAGGGAAAACATTGCTGTAAATTATGCACACAAACAGGGGCTAATTGAATGAGTTAGTATCCATTTAAGGGGTGCCAAAATGCTTGGAGAAATGCAGTCACATGAATGAGAACTGAGCAGTGCATGATAGCAAATCTCAAATTCACCAGCAACATGTATTGGAGGTATTAAAGCATCTGTATTGGGCATAGCTAGAAACAAGTATTCAGACCGTATCACAGTGTCTTGGAGCCTCCTAGGATGAAGGTATCACAGCAATAATCTGTGAAATGACTCAATAGTACATACTATGGAACCATTAGGGGGCTAATGTTTTTTGCAGTTGCTTCTTTTGAATTTATGTTTTGCCTAGAAAGGCAGGCACTGACTTAGTTGAAACTCTCAGGCGAAACACAGAGGAGCTGCCACAGACTGAGTGTGGATTTCCAAGAAACCTTTGGAAGTAGAAAATCACTTAGCCCATCTGAAGAACTTCAGGCCTTAAAAACCCTCCAATATGTGTGCATTTAATGACAGACCAGAAAAGGACTGTGTATAAAACACAACATGCTAAGCTCTTCAGCAGGGTGTTGAGGGTGGGCAGGAGGAGCACCACAGGGAGGAAGAAGAGCACCTTGAAGCAGAACCTTTTGCTTGGTAGTGAATGTTAAAAGGAAAGCGTAGCCAATGAATTTCAGAATCCCTGTGCCCTGATAGCATCTGGCAGTCCAGTGGATCATGAAATTAGCTTATCAGGTATAACTGTTGTCATGAGATACAAAACAGAAACTGTAGTTTACACCTGTGACAACAAAACACACATCAGATTTAAAAATTTCGACAAGCCAAATTTGACAGACAGGATTAGGACACCACCACACTCCATAGAAACAGTTTGCATTCACCCCACCTGAAAGTTCTCCTCAGTATAAAATAGCTAAATGGTAACTTTGAATTTGGCAACCCACTCAATGCAGAAAAAAGACACAGAATCAGCCATCAGCAGACTAATACAACTATATGATAAAAGATGATGATCTGTATCACATAGTTCTAATGAAACTGTACCTTGCATGACTGCAGCTGACAATTTTCAAAGGGAACGTAGGCTACACCATTGGTTTTGTTGCTTAGCTTGCTGGTCAAAAAGATTTGGAATGGTTTGATAGCAGCCAGGAAGGGTTATCAAAATGCCATGGAATATTCTCCACTGAGTACACAACCATTCAATTCTTCATCAACTCGAACTTGATTCCGTCAAATGGCAGCGGTACTTCCAAGAAAAATCACATCAATCTACGGCAAATTGCACTCTCATCTTGCTCAAAAAGAAAGGGATGTGAAAGTTGACTTGGTTTTACTCTCTGTTTGCATGACACGTGTGTAACTGCTTATTTAATTACTGATGATCTTTAATGTCTGCTATCCAGAGATCAAGGTTTTATCCTGCCAAGTGTTTCTTTGCTGGTTCCAGTTATCATTTAACAGCAATAACATTACACACACATGGGAAGAAGACAGTAATGAAAATCTCCAGACAAGAAGTCTTGAACTACCAAGCATCCTCGCAAAGTATAAGTCTAACAACAGAATTTTTTTTAGGCAAGGGCAATCAGCAAGATATTTAAAACATTTTGCTTTAGAATAATTGTTGATTACATTTGGCTGATATAGTGAGTCCACCAAATGTGAACTAGATTTGCTGGTTGCTAAATGGCCAGAATGTCTTTAAAGCCCAGTTCCAACATTTTCCAACCTATCCACATTGACTTTGGCTATGTTTCCTCCACTGTTGCTTGGGGCTGAGTATGGATTTCTAAGCTAAACCATCCTTGAAATTGGTAAGAGGGAGGGGGGGGGGGTTGCTTGCAGAATGAACTAGATCAGACAAGAGGCAGAGATAATTTAAAAGTGAGGATTATGGCTTTAGTTCTACCGATGGGGAAAGAAATGTTACAGAGCACATTGTGCGGATGGAGTCTTTCTCCAGGCTCTACGTTTTTATCCAGTGCCATATTGTATATCTAAATCAACTCTCAATCTGTAGATTACTTAGAATGAAAAAGGGAACAACACAAGTCTTCTTAAATTAAGGATCTCTTAAATAGGAACCCATTTTCTGCTGCATTACAATGCTTTTTCTTTTATTATATACATACGTACTAACTCTTAATTTTGCGTATTTACTTAAACTCTGTACTGTAGTAAAATATGCATCATTTTTTTAAAAAACCAATATGGATTTGCTGGCAACAATCAGACTGACATTCAAACGGAGTGATTGGCTGTAAGCATGTGTCTCTACCCTTTACAGGGTAGTTCTTGCCCCACTGCCAGAGATGGAGCGGTGTTGCTGCGCTACTTTTGGAAAAATATAATATGATACTGTGTGTCAAAGCAAAATCTACCTGTTTTTCCCCAATACATAATGTGTTTTAGTCAGTCTATACTACTGTGGATTTTTTGAGTGGTGGTGTGACATGGAATATGTCCATAATAATAGAAACAGCTGTTATCCTATGAAATAAAATAGATACTAATACAAATATACCAATATTTCCCACATAACAGCCTGCCCAACTGCCCTCCACCAAGGTTTTCTCTTGCTCGCTGTTGTTACTGAATGAGGAAGGAGTGGAGATCTTATGCTGAGTGCGCCAGAGAAGGCAAACATATTCTCTTCCTTCCCTCCTTCCCTCCCATAGTTACTTTTAGGAGGAACGTTGTGGGATGATAGCAGTGAGAGCAAATGGAAAGTCAGGGGACAACAGGCTGCTGAGGTGTCAAGTCTGAATGCTGAAGCAGTTCAAGTGTCCCAACTCACATGGTCAGAGCTCTCTAAGGAGAGGCTCTTGGTCTTGTGAGGAGATATGGGGCTGGGAGGGCTGCTCAGGTTGGAGCTGTTAGAAGCTGTCGAATGCCTTGGAGAGTCAGAGTCCTGCAGCCCAAAAAATGCAAGAGAACATGTCAGTGAGCAAGGTCAAAAGGTCTAAAATGGGTTGGGGGTGAGAGGGGACAGGGAAGGGACCCGCACAATGGGAGCAAGAGGACAAAAGGTGTACAAATCAAGTGGAGGCATCTCCATGTCCGTCCCCTCCCTGCCACCCAATGTCTTAACATCACACCAAAAGTACAGACACCTGGACTTCTTTTAGAATCTATATTGACCCAAAAAGGTCTGGATCAAGACTTGAGGGACAATAAAATCAAAACACAACAGAATAGAATTTGAATGAGAATGTTGTCAAGTTGTATTTATCCAAAAATTGGATTTCTTCATGAGTATGTTTTGTATGTCTAGGTAACTCCAGACCAACAATCTAGACTTCTGAGTGTATGTTGGAGTTGCTGATGCAAACTGGACAATATGACTAAGATATTTGTTGTTGTTCTTTTCCTCACCTGTTTGTCCTTTGTTTTTCCTTGGTTTTTATTTTATTTATTTTCATTTGTTTGCTTCATGGGTATCAGGAAAGTTGTGAATTGTTTTGTTTATGTAGGTGATTAGACAATATTTCTTCTGACACCAATAAGTACAATACAGTTAGTCCCCGGGTTACACACAAAACATGTTCTGTACTTTTGTTCTTAAGTTAAATTGTATGTAAGTCAGAACAGCCCCAGTCCAAGCTGCTGGCTGGTGTGCAAGGAGAGCACTGCAGCGGCAAAAAAGTGTCCTCTTTGGAAATTGGCCCAAAAAAGTGCACATTATACTTGCCGTATGATTAGAACTCCTTGTTTAAAAGCAAAATTGTTTGAGCACTAAAATTTCCAGCAATGGAAAGGAAAACCAGAGAAATAGGTAATCCTTCCCTCAAGGAGCATCTCCTGTTTCTCCTGCCTCAGCTTCCTTGGGGTGCATCTATGCTGTAGAATGAATGCAGTTTGATACTCTGCCCTGGCTCAATGCTATGCAATCCTGGGAACTGTAGTTTTACAAGGTCTTTAGCCTTCTCTGCCAAATAATGTTGCTGTCTAACCAAACTATAAAGCCCAGGATTGCACAGCATTGAGCCATGGCAATCTAAAGTAGTGTTAGACATGAAGGAAAGGAGAGGAGGGTGGAGAGATACACGGAGGATGAAGGAAAGGGGTGAGGGGGAGATACACAGAGGATGAAGAAAAGAAGAAGAAAGAAAGAAGAAAGGGAGCTTGGAGAGATATTGATAGGAAGAAAGAAGAAAGGGGTTTTGGGGATATATTGTAAGGAAAAAGCAGGAAAGGGGGTGTGGAGAGATACCAATAGGAAGAAAAAGAAAAGAGGGCTTGGAGAGATACAGACACACTTTGACTCAACACTAAGATTTCATGGCAGAAGTGGTAGCTGTATGCATTGAGTGCCCTGTTCACAGAAGACATTGTCTGTGTCTTTGTGTATTTTACTAAATTTTAGGGCTATCTTGACATTTTCTGGATATAAAGCTTTTCACATGCTCAACCAATATACCCAGTTATCATACACCTGTGAATGTTTGGTGCAAGACATTTGGGTGGCACTAACTTGGGAAAGGCTCTTTTATGATGCAACAGGATAGTCCTCCCCTCCCAATTTCACTCTTACTTGTACACTAATGTGGATGTTTTGTTTAGATTTATGTTATTATAGAATTTTGTCTGATTACATATATTTTAATTTATTGATGTCAGGTTTAATTTACTGATGTTAGGTCTTAATTTGATGTTAGGTTTTAATGTTACTTCTATATGTGGGGGTTTTCTGGGATTTTATGTTAGTATCATGTGTTTTATGTAGGCATTGAATGTTTGCCATTGTTATGCTGGAATCTGCCCTGACTCCCCTCGGGGAGATAGGGCGGAATACAAATCAAGTTTTTTATTTATTATTATTATTACTTTACTTATTCAAAGACACAGGTAGCAGCTGTCTGTGTATGGGAAATATCAGTCTACCACTAGGACAATGGAGGTCTTCCTTCTCTACATTCCAGTCACATTTATCTCAAATATTTCGGCCATATTCCAAGGCTTTCTGTCACAGAAGTACTTGTGGATTTTGTTCTTGAGACCACTGAGCAGTGCAGAACTTCTGCTGGTCCATCTCATGCTCAGTCCAGCATAGCTGATTGCTGAACTGGGACTAGTTCTAGTCTCCCCTCCCTTCCCCCCACCTTTTCTCCATTTCCTTCCTATGTTACAACCCACCTCTCTCTCATAGTCCCTCGCTGGCGCATCACTTCCTTGGTCCATTCCACCAGAAGACAAGGAGCCATCTGAAGGGGACGCCATGGGCTGACGTTTTGCTCCATAACTACCTCCTGAGAATTCCCTCCGCAAAGCACTGCCATTTTGTGCAGATGATCCTAGAAAAGCATTTGGAAACATAGTTATGTAGCACACACAAAGGCATCAATAGCAGCATATTGTCTAGATCAGGCATGGCCAAACTATGGCCCTCCAGGTGTTTTGAACTTAAACTCCTACTGTTAGGAATGGTGGGATATGAAGTCCAAAACACCTGGAGGGCGGAAGTTTGCCCATGCATGGTCTAGAGAAAGGGAAGTCATAGTACCACTCTATCCAGCTTTGGTCAGATCTGACCTTGAATGCTGTGTCCTGTTCTCGGTACCATAATTAAAGAATAATATTGGTAAATTGAGTGTTCAAAGGACATCCAGAACGCTAAAAGGTCTGGAAGCAAAGCTCCATGAGGAATGGCTGTGGGAACTGTGTATGTTTAGCTTGGAGAAAAGAAGTCTGGGGGGGGGGGGGCATGACAGCCATGTTTATATATTTGAAAAGATGCCACATAGAGGAGGGGGCAGGATTGTTTTCTGCTATTCTGGATACTAGGACATGGAGGAAAGGATTGAAATTGCAAGAAAAGAGATTCTACATAAAACATTAGGAAGACCTTCCTGATGGTAAGAGCTGTTCAACTGTGGAATATGCTGCATGACAGGGTGGTAGAGTCTCCTTCTCTGGAGGTTTTGGGAGTGCTTTGATTGTGTGTTCCTGCATGGCAGGGGTTAGACTGGATGGTACATGTGGTCTCTTCCAGCTCATCCACAAGTTTGTAATTATATTCTGTAGATCATCAAGAATGGACTCCTAGCTGTCAAATTCCCCTGTCATATTATCGTCTTCTTAATTAATTGACCAAATCATGTCCTCTTCAAACAAAAATCCCAGGCTGAAACCACCAGCTGGGAATCCCTCAAGAGTTTCAACGAAGTCTCCTGTGCTTTGTATACATACAGAGTTGTCTTATAGATTCAAATATTTGGTCACTGTCACTGTTTTTAAAAGCAACGTTTATTCGTATTTTTTGATGAATGAATGTCTGAAATATCAAAGCAATTTGGATTTTTCAAAGTTAATAGCTATTGCATGGGATGAAATGCAGTCAGTTCCACTGGCAGAACAGCTTCCATTAGCAGAAAGGTATTTCTGATCACTTCTCCCTTTTGTAGCCCCTTGTAAAAACTGCCCAATAGTGAACTGAGAAACCATTCAGAGAATTTTTTAGGCATCCCAGAGGTCCCTGAATGGAGAAGGGTGGGGAAGAAAGCCCAATTACACTAATGGATAAAAGCAGACTGACTTTTATTCTAATCCCCTCTAAGATACCAAGTATCACATTAAGTACTATATCCCCTTAGGTTTACATGCTGCTTAGTGTGATTTTATTAATTGAATTTTGCAGATAGGGCTGACAGAAAAACAAATGTGCTGCTTTTTATTTGAGCTTTATTGCTGATTTTAAGACTGATGTGGTTTAATATTGACTTGGCTTTTTCAAATATTGTTCCAGAGGTAACTTTGAAAACTCTGGCTGAAACGCAGAAGGAGAAGTATTTCAATAAAGGCAACAATAAATATTCTAAAAATCCTTCTCCGTCTTTCTTATATTGAGTTCATACCAGATTTTGTTATGGTGTTTTTTGCCAACACAAAAAGGTATCATGCCAACAATGGAGAGTTTCAAAGGCGATGTTTTGATACAAACCTATGCCAAAAGTGAGCCACCTGTGCAAACAGAAATAGTTTCAGTGCACTGTGTTTTCCAATTAGCAGTACATAACAACTGACTCTCTACATGACTGACTGTTACATATTCATGATCCTTATGTAGACCCTAGTTTATAATATATAAAATAGGTATAAAAACCAAATATTTACTAATAATAAATTAGCATTTCAAGGTTTACTAAACAGTCTGATTCTCCTTTTTATGAGTCCACTGTAAACATTGCATGTTGTGGCTAACAGATATGTCCAAATGAGTGGTGTTCTGAAAATGATTACTGTTGCCAGATTTTTCGTGACTCCAACACTAAGCTAAAGGCTATTTGAGGTCAGGATCCACAGTTGAGGAAGCCCTGGTTTAGAGACCATGTAGGTATCATGAAGGTTCCCCAATTTCTATATACTAAATGGCAGAAGCTGACCTCAATGAGGACCTGTTCCCGTCACTCAAGAAGCAGCTGGCTGCTCTTCAGACTCTAATCACACAGTGGTGGAGCTCACTCACAGTAAAGGATGGAAACAACACTCAGATGCTTCCTAAGTGACAGTCCTCCATCAATAGTAGAGGTTGATTCCTATTAAATGATAGCTGGGGGAATAGATGGACTGGGATGGGATTCACTACATAGTATTGTAACTGGTTATTACACATGCATAGGTCCCTTACAGAACTCCAGCCATTGGTCTTTGGTTATTCTTTGTTAAAATTCATTTTGCTAATCCCTAAAAGACATGTTCTTAACACTTTTTTTCAAACAAGCTGTCAAATATATATACATAGTTACATATTTGTCTTCCAACATTATCAATACAAATGCCTGGCACAAGGCAGAGGCCTAAAACTTACTTGCTGCTAATCCACTGCTAGCACTCATGGAACGTCCTGGTTCAGTGCGGGTTTTTGTGATTGATGGGATACTGACAGAACCACTGAACATGGTCCGGCTTTCCTGAGGACGAAGGTTCTGCTAAAGAGAAGGGAAGAGGAACAGAAAAAAAAATCCCAAATTCATTTATAGCAGAAAGGTGGTTAGAAAACTACAGTGCCAAACAAAATGTTAACAATGACTTGACCTTCAAAGTTATCCAGATAGTAACTAGGCAAGTCTGCAAAGGTTAAGTTCTATAAATAAGCACAGTGAATGCTACAGTCAGCAGCGACTGCAAAGTGCTGAATTATAAATGGCCATAAGTAAACAACAGGTCAGACAATGTTAGGGGAACCTGAAACTCTTTTGACTGCTGTGATGGCTGCTATCCATATGATAGCTGTGAATTTTTACTTGTGCACTTCAGGCAAGAACTAGTGAAACTACTGGCTTTCCCTAGTAAAAATACATTAATGTTTTCATTTGCTATGTATTTTTTCTGTTTCAATTCTCTCTCTCTTGCTCTCTCTCGCTCTCACTAAATATTAAACATCTTAGCTCTAAGGAATCTTTTGCAACACACTGATTAGGAAGAGCATATGCACTGAGGTCTTTTTCAGGATTCCCCTTTTAGAAAGCGGCTGGAATGATCATGAACAAATAATAAGACATTGTAACATCTTTTATTGAAGAATTATATTCAGTTGCATCTTGATTTGTCTACCAACACAGTTATAATACATTTATACAATACAGCACTTGCACACATGAAATTCCAGGAACTTCAACCATTTCAAGCTTTCAGCTTTGTCAGTCTCAGAAATATAAATAGAATCCATGAAGATGATTGGCCTTTTCTACAGAGCTCATTTAAATGTATCATTCCTGGATGGCATAGTATCTTTTAGGGATTTCTACCAGTCAGAGTTCTTTGCCAGGAACAGTTGAGGAGGTGATCTCTGATAGATCTTCCACAAAATGATCTTGTTTAGTTTTCATCTATTAAATCGTACATCTGTTTCCAGAACAGAGGTAGCCAATACCTAAGTAGTTGAGAACAGATGTAGCCAATACTTCTACAATCAGATGAAACAGATCTGAAAACCACAATCAATAAACAAGGGATGGACAATGGTCAGGGGTTACAGGGGCAATTTATATCCCAATGGTACTTTTGAGAACTACCCCCTGCTCTGCCCCAAACCCATAATTTTAAACAAATGCCCTGACATTAATATGACTAAAATGCTACTGAACTGCTTAAGGGGGAACTAGAGGTAATTTTTGATCTATTGGGTCATTTTTGTCTCCCTCAGAATATTTATGGTTGAGGGGGCTTTTAAAATGAAGGCATGAATCAGAAAGATCTCCCCAAGACCTAACACGGGTACAGTTTTTTTAATTTGCTAAACAAGGCAGTTTCGCCCAAAACTGGATGCTGGATGGCCCAAAAATGGCCTTAGGAACTGCATGTGACCAGTAGGCATACATTTATAATGCTACTTGGGTTAAATGAGAACTATTTTAGCATTGCTGTCCATCCAATTATTATTTTCCTCCTCAAAGAAATAGTTTTGTTTCCCCCTCCCTTTAAATCCGTGAACAAACCCTTGCACATAGGTATGGTTAATGAGAACCAAAAATAACAAATATATAACAAGTGAACATTTCAAACATTTATGACAGTAGTTCAAAAGCATGAAATGACAGCAAAACCTAACTGCAGTGTTTCATTATAGACCATGTAATTTATAATCAGTTTACAACCACAGAAATAAAGAATCCACAATCAAACCAAATACATTTCAATATGTAGAAGAAATGTATTTATCAAATTATTATCACAATTTATACCCTTTCTATCAACAGCATTTAAATACCTTTCTGAAAGGTTTGAGCGTAACTGCTTGAGCAGGAGTAGAAACACCAATTCATTATTTTTGCAGCAAAAAGGGAAGTTCTGATTATTTATTTAGAACCCAACAAATAGGTGATAATTTATTGGAAAATAGTTTCATTTTGGTTTAGGGAAACAAATAGTCTTGAGTCCTTGGAGAATTTGCAATAAAACTAACTGACAGGTGTATCTGATACAATAAATGAGAGAGTACAGACATGTTAACAAAGCTGGAGCCACTTGCCTGGCTTTAGCTATGTGTTCAGGATTGCAGAGATTCAAGGGATGTCTCTCTTTTAGTTCACCTCGCCCCCATTCTGTGAATTTCTTAACTTGTGGTGAGAAGATCCCAAAGAGGAAAGCATTGTATCCCAATGTTGTTGGGCCATAATACTGAGCTTCCCACAGAATCTTCCCTTGCTGTGTTCAATGAGATGGGTGCTGAGTCTCACGAAGTCTTGGCATGGAGCAACAGGCTCCCCATAATCATCGATAAGATCCTGAAAGGTTATCAAGAACTTCTTGGGTGTATCACTGAGCTTCCTGGGTAAAATCTGTTGTTGTAGTATTTTCATGAATGCAGATCTGGATATTTCAGCCTCAAGCTCCATTTCATAAAGAATTCCTACAACTCTCCCGATGGCTGTCTTGTCATTTTAGACCCTTGGTATGGGTTTCCCAGTACACCTTCTTATATGAGAACCTAGTTCCCACAACAATAGCTTCAGCACAGTTTATTTAAAAGCATTAGGAAAGAACAAAGGCATAATGCAATAAAATAGGCAGCCAGAGCAGAATCACAGCAGATTACCAGTAGCAAAGCCTTCCAGGCTGGAGCAAACCACCTCTAGCATCTCATTCCTATTTATTTTGGAACATAATACCACATTCCTATTGGTTAGACCCCATAACTTATTTTGCCTTGGACACAAATAATCAAATTTCTCCATTCCCTCTGTGATTCCTATTTTCCAGGGAACCCTAAAACAGCCCTCATTTCCATCCAAATGAGTTGACTGACCTCAGTGGATGAGGCAATAGTGGAGAAGCCAGTGCCGTATCTCAAGAACTCTTGAGGCATGACACCTGCCATCTCATAATGTGCTGATTTGCAAGGTCCTTTAGAATGGAGAATTCATTGACAGCATGAGGGAAGCCAGCATGCGTGGCTCTTGTCTAAAAGCTTTGGGGGAGGTTAGGAGAGATAGTTAGAATCTCAAAAAATTGAGGGAAATTGTTAGGAGCATCTATACTGATAGAAACCTGACCTTACTTAGTAGAAATCTCCCTCTGTGTCTAGAGACCTCTTTTTCAGGGATCAGGAAAAATAGATGTTGGAAAAGAAAAAGTGCAAAAATATATGGAGGCAAGCAAAACCAACTGCAAAACTCAAATCTCTTCAAATATTAGCCAGGCACAAAAAAGGGAAAAAAGGGTGGGGGGGGGGGGGGGGAAGGAAGAAGAATAACACCACACATTGTTAGTAGCAGGAACACCTGGCTGAGCAGCTCATACCCTTAGATTCATAAAGGCTGGTGTATGAGGGAGAAAGCGTAGAGATGGGGGATATGCAGGGTTTACGGAATCATGGGAGAGGAAATTTTCAGCTGAATTAACAGTCATGTGATAGATGTGCTCGAAGTTGCTTGGAGAAGAGATGAGACAGGAGTGATGATGAGGGGATGGAGAAAGGGGGGCTGGCTATCAAAGACAACAGAAAGAGACAGAAACAGAAAGAAAGAGAGAATAGTGAGGGATATCACTTGTGATGTCAGGAATACAAATTATGGACCATGTGACCTCTAAAAGTGACAGGAGAAAATCAACAGGCATATCAGTTGCATATTATGTAAGCCATTTCCAGAGGCTCTTATGTAGTTTTCTGCTTATCACCAGGATGAAATAACTGACTGAAAAGGGAATGGCATGGTGTTTGAAATCTCTACAGTGTCACCAGAACTTTGAGTAGTGCAGATAAGCTCAGGTTGCAGAAATTTTGTTTTCACATCTCCACAGCCAAACAGAGGAAAGACTAATACTGGTTTAGTTCAAAAAATGTACAGCTTATGAAGATATTGTTGTGCAGCAAACAGAATCCTTTAGACTGGATATGAACCCACTGGAAAATATGATATAAATCCAGTTGGTAAAGTTCATGTGTGGCTCTGTTGCCTATGTGGTTGGATATAATCTTCCAGGACATTTAGGTCGCTTAACAAGTCTATACAGAAGTGTCTATCCATAAGGCATCAAATGACTGCCTGGTTGTAAGCTGCCTTAAGTCACCTTTGGGTTCGAGAAAGGCGGGATAGAAATATTGTAAATAATTAAAAAAAGGAAAAGTGTAATTTACAATGTAAAATCAATCCAGTTTTCACTCACAAAAGTCTAGTGACATACTGCCATAAATGATGTGTATGATGAAACAGTGACATTATAAAAGCATACTGTACTGAGGGACTACTTTGGAACAGTTTTTATCTGGATAGAAAATCTGGTCTTTTCAAAAATATATTTACACTCACATGAAGTAGACGACTGTATTAAATATAGTTTCAGAAAATATAATTTGTTTTATTTTATGTTGACTACCCCATCTAGTGGCAGAAGATGTTCAGGCAGTTTTGTTTTTGGAACAAGACTGTATTTCAAGAGTATCTTAGAAAAATTAACTTCAATATACCTATTAGTAATTTTTAAAAGAGAAAAGAGAGGAATTAAGAGGACTTTTCATTGTTTCTTCTTCTTCTTATAAACACAATTCCCACCCCCCAAAACAGTGCTCATCCATCGGACACACAGTCCCACCACTGGAAAATGTTTCAAAATCGTGTCTTTAATTATATACCCCCACCCAGCAACTTTGGGATCTTTGTATTAATAAATCAAAGTCAAATATCTGTCTGCACACTGATTCTCTTATTTTAAGAATAAACATATTCTTAGAATATTCTCCTTCCTAACATGGACAACAAAAGGGGTGAGGTATAGAAAATCAACTCTAAATTTTTGTAAAGACTTTACTGAAGAACTGTTATAACTTTCACATTTGAGATATGGGAAGCCTCCACTTTACCTTACATTGATATCAATATTTTAGCTTTTTAAAGAGTGTCTTCTCACAATGCTGGTTCAATGAAATCACTGTTCGGTTAGATGCAGATATTTACAATAAGAAAATGGATTGTAACAAGGATTGCATGATCAATCAGAGTACACCATATTACACTATTATCATATATCAAGTTCCTTACATGGTGCATGAAGGCAAGTATCCTGTATATTTGTGTATACGTTTAACTCATCAAGGGTAGGTTTTGGGACCAAAATTATTGATTTTGATATCACTTGTAGATAAGAGTCCTTCTGCAGAGATGAAAGCACCAGTGCCTCCTCAAATGGCCAGCTACACAAGGCTGCCCTCACTGCCATTATCCAACCCATGTATTCAAAAGGCTTTCTGCCACTCTACCCAGAGAAGGGGATGCTTTGGTAAAAGCTAAGTTGCAGTATTAATTCTTATATAAAAAAGAGCCACCCCTTTCTCTGAGCAGAGTAGTGGTCATTGCTGCTGTTGTTGTTGTTGTTATTATTATTATTATTATTATAACAGAAAAACACAGTATGTCACAGCAAATGAGATCAATATGCTGGATTTCGTATCACAAAATCACAAGTTGAACACTTCCCAAGCATATTATTATTATTATTATTATTAATAATAATAATAATAATAATTATTATTATTATTATTAGAGGGGACTCAAAGCGGCTTAACATAAAAGCATTAATATAAACTTTAAAATACACACAAATGGAAACATTAAAATATAAACAAACACTAGAAGCATTAAAAATTCAGTGAAAATTAATCAAAACAGTTATAAAACATAGTATCCCCTGACTAGCTCTCAGACATCTTCATCTTTAAAAGCCTGCCTGAATAAAAAGGTTTTAGCCCATTGCCTGAAAGACAGCAATGAGGGGGGCCTTCTGGCTTCCCTGGGCAAGGGGTTCTAGAGTAGAGGGGCATCCACTGAGAAGGTCCGCTCTCTGGTTCTCATCAACCGTGCTTGAGGTGGAAATGAAACTGAGAGAAGGGCCTGTCCTAAAGATCTCAGGACTTGGGTAGGTTCGTACAAGGGAATACGGTCAGACAAATAGCCTAGACCTGAACTGTCTAGGGCTTTAAAGATCATAACCAGCACTTTGAATTGTGCCTGGTAACAGACTGGCAGCCAGTGGAGCTGCTGCAACAGGAGAGTTGTCCGCTCCCTGTAGCCAGCCCCAGTCAGCAACCTGGCTGCAGCTCTTTGGACCAGCTGAAGTTTCCGAGCACTCTTCAGAGGCAGTCCCATGTAGAGTGAGTTACAGTAATCCAGACGGATGTAACTGAGGCATGTATCACCGTAGCCCTACCCGGCTTCTCAAGGAATGGGCCAAGTTGGAACACAAGTTTTAATTATGCAAAGGCCCTCCTGGCCACCGCAGATATCTGGGCCTCCAGGTTCAGCGATGGGTCCAAGAGGATCCCCAAACTGCAAACCTCTGTCTTCAGGGGGAGTTTAACCTCATTCAGCACAGGCTGAATCCCTATTTCCTGGCCTGCCTTCCGACTGACCAGAGTACCTCTGTCTTGTCTGGATTAAGTTTCAATTTGTTTGCCCTCATGAGCTTAGTTTGTTTTAGGTTCAGGAAAACCTGAAAAGAAGAACTGACCCTTACCTCTACTGGAGCACCACTTCTGGCCTTTAGGAAAATTGTGGTGGTGATGGATCTTTACTGCTTCCCCTCAAAGGACTACTGAGAGATCAGAAGGGGTTGGTGCTTTTAGGTTTTCCTGGGACAATCTAAGTTTTGCCTTCTGCCACTCTAATCAGAGAAGGAGATGGTTCCTTTTCTTTTTCAATAATAGTCAAGGCACAAATTATTTTTAAAGTGAATGCCATCTAATTTCCAAAGGTAACTGTTACATATACATTGCTTAACTTATAAAAATTATGCTAATGAAACTGGTTGTGTTTTCTTAGCCACTGAAACTGTGCACTTTATTTCTGAAAATGTTTTATTGAATTTGTTTGTTATAGATTCACAAACAGCTGGAGAATATACACTGTAATAGTCTATCTAGTTTACTATTCATGTAAGACTACTTTGCTTAAAAGCTACAGCTACAAAATATACTATTACAAACTGTGTTGATCTTTTCTATTATTTTTCCTATTATTTTATTGTTTTGGAAAACATGTGATTCATGTTTGTTAATTTTTTTGAATGGAGTATTTTGACATTGATTAAAATAATTTTTGCACCTAGACATTATTTTTATTTTCCCTCCATGCATCCCAAGAAATCTCAATACTATATTTCGTTAATTTGTATGAATATATAATTTTCTTCATTTGAGTATGTTTGTTTGATACCTTCCCTTCTGTTATTGTTTGAGTCCTTCTGAGAACTAACGTATAAGACTGACTGACTATAACAGGGCAAAGACTTCAGAATTAGAGAATTATGAAAACATGAGAATTATGTCCAACAGTGTGGCATATCTGAGGTTATCACGTTACAAGACTACTGAAAAGGATCATCCTTTATATAGGTAAGCATGAGGTTGTGTATTTAGGTAACTTTGGTAGTTCAAACAAGAGGGGTAAATTATTGTTTAGCAACCACTTGGACCCATTCTTTCTGTTTCTTCTCCGATAGTTCAAATAAGGTGGAAAAATGAACATGAAACCAGATTGATTTTGCTGTATTCTACCAAAGAGAACACCAGACAATAAGAAAATCTGCAGAAGAAACAAATAACTAATGGGAAAAATGTCAAGAGTTAGAACACTTGTTAGAACACAGATAGAAGCCTTTTGATGGCTTGATAAATTCACAGCGCATAGCGGCTACTAGCTTTGATGGCTATATGCTACTGCCAGCTAGAATTCTTTTCCTTAACATGTGCTAAGGAAGACCTTTATCTGAGAACCAGCAAGAACAGACATTGCTGAGCAAGACAGGACAATTACCTGGCAAAATATAAGACAGCCTTTGCTTGAATCTCACCAAAAAACCAGAGTCCTTAACAATCTATAGTACAATCTGAAATTGAAATGCTCACTTTATTTTCTTTGCATATATGCTACTTGCTGTTGCGGTTATGCTCTTGTACACTTACCATAGGCAGGTCTTTGAGGATCTGTATACCATCTCCTGGGCCCATGTGTGCTATATGGTTAAAGTTGGTTGGATTAGAAATTAATCTATTTCTCATTTCTGGATCTCGTAGCATTTCCCTGCAAGAGAAGATATTCAAGTCAGATATTTTGGTTTTTTAATATATTTTGTTTGTTTCTAATGAAATGTCTCTTTTATTTCATTTTATATGAGTTACTCTAAAACATAAATCAGTAAGGCAAACTTTTGGCCAAATGTAAAAGGAGGAAAACTTCTGATGTCTGAGGCTGATCCTATGCCAGTCTGATGAAAAGGGAAAGGGTGAGAAAGATTTGGCTTCAGTGCTTAACAGCCTGTGCCTTGTTAAAAGTCCATATGGATACTGAGACTCAGAGTGCATTAGGAGAGGGAGTTGACACAAGATTCAACAAAAGTTGTAGAAGCAGGCGCAGTGATGCTCTGGTGCTGCAAAGATGGAGGCAGAGATGAAGGACAGAAGAAAAAGAAGAATTAGAAGAATATTGCACTTCCCTTCACATTTCACTCTCACAATCATTGTAAAAGCAGGTAGAGAAAAGTTCCAACATGGTACAATGCAATTTTTAAAAAGGGTTCTCAGCATTTTTGAGAGACAGGAGGCATAGAACTCTGGTTCTTAAGCTTAATACTCTTAAGAGCTGAATAGAAAGAAGAATAGATCACCTGGCAGAATCACCAGGAAAAAGGCTGGTATGCTGGAAAGAAGTAGCTCCAGTTTTTGAATGTGTGAGGTTCATTTGCAGACTGTTGTGTACAAACACTGAAGAAAAGAATGGCTAGAAACAGTGGAATATTTGACCTGTGCTAATTGATATTTTTCTCTTTCAGTCATAATAATTCTGAATATTTTCATACACTATGAAACACCAAGGTGAGTCTCTTGTTACATGAATGTTGACAAGGCTTGAAAACTATGTGAGAATTAGATTACAAAGACAAGACCCCTAACATCAGAATTTTGGAATACGTTACAGAGAATGGAATGAAAATGACCCAAGAAGTAGAGTATCAATACTAGACTCTGGAAATAATATGTATGCCTCATTAGCAATGTGATCCTCTTTTGTAAAACTTTATTATCAATCTTTAATATATACAACATATGCACACACACACACAAATGTACATATATACAACACGTGGAGGCATGCATTCCAAATTACAATAATTGTTTCATACAAATATTTGATTTAAAACGGATTTAAATATTCAGATGGGCATTTATACAAATTATATATAAAAATAAATGTAAGGAGATAGAGAGACAAAAGGCTAAACATGGGGTTCAGGAACTGTTTTCTAATAAACGAAACCATGCCGACAGTGGACAAACATATCTTCAGGGCCTACAGGCATGTACAGAGGACAAATACAGGTTGAATACCGACCTCCTCTGCTGCATCCTTTCCTCCTCAGGCACTCTAAAGGAATAACGCCGTTTATTGTTGATATTTCGGACCATTTGCTTCCGGCTGTTATCTGATGTTTCAGGAACCACCAGCTCATCACCCTCTAGTGAAACATAAAAAGAGCCCCATAGGTCCCCAATTAAATACTGAAGAAAATGTTTTAAAAGACGTATATTAAGCTGTGTATTTTTCTTATGCCGTAGGGTTATCAACAGAGCCTTTGGGAAATTATATCAAACTAATGCATAAATAAAATATGAAGACTAAATCAGAAAACCCGAGCTCTGTTGCTATAGCTGCAATCTGACACTAATTACACCTTATGCAAACATGTCTGAGCAGCTTTGAGTCTCCGAATGGAGAGAAAAAGTGGGATATAAATAAATATAATAATAATAAATAATAATAATAATAATAAACCGCAATGCTAATGCCTTATGGTTCAAAAAGAAAAACAGCTGCTACAGGGAAATAACAATGATGGAAGGATGCAATCAGACCCATCTCTGCCTTATTTGTGCACTCCAAACTGCCCTTCCTAGTGTTTTTTATCCTATGAGGCTCAAGTGAATGTTTACTTGAGGGGTGATTTGAATGCAATATTCCTGCTTCTTGGCAGGGACTTGGACTGGATGGCCCATGAGGTCTCTTCCAACTCTTTGATTCTATGATTTACTTTACTAATTTTTTTAAAAAGGGAAAGGTTAAGCTAAGTGATAGAAACTTGCTACAAGAGTTGATTCATAACATTTGCTACCTGAGGAAAAAGATCCAAGTAGCACATTTCCTTTGTCCTGACACAACTTACAGACGTTATCATTTGTTCTTTAAAACCACTTTGTAAATGCTGCCTTACCCTTTCCCAGAAGTTTGGTTTTGTACAGTCATTACTCATTCGCTAGGACCAGACATTAAGTCACACATTGAGTAGAAAATTAAACCTGGACTGTTGAAATTTTCCACATTACCATCACACATATACACAGATGCATATATTTGACTTCGATGCTTAATTAACATCTCTAATATGAAGGGAATCTCAAAGGCACTTAAAGCTGTAGGGCCAAATTTGGATTGTAACAAATGTTTGTCCATACTAACTAAAGATGACATGCTAAAACCCCAGAATGTCCTCAAACCATTATCTATTGCCACCTTATTTTTCTAGACTGAAAACAATAGTTCACAATGGATTATAACAATATATATTTCTGTTGTACATTTAAACTTACCAGCCATTTTGTTTTTGAAATATATTAATCTAACTGTTTCCAGACCTAGGACATTTAGTGATCCTTCCATGTTCAAAGGGCGTACCTGAAAGCACATAAGTTAGAAAATTAAGACTGCTTCCTTTTTTCCTTTTTTAGGATTGAAAAATTGATATTGTTCACTCTGTCTTCGATTATAAGCACATGACAACAGATGATTTGAAAGGTTAATTACAGATGTGAAATGGTGGAAGTTGTAGATAGTGCAATGAATATTCAAAGCAATGGACTGTACCTTGAAACAACTGTTTATACATGATATTCATATTTTCATATGGTGATATGGTATACTAACATAAATCTGTAATAATCATAGTTAATAAATATCAATTCTAACAATACTCTTGTCATCTGAAAGAGAGATACTATACCTATTTGATAAGCCAATTTTAAATATTACCCAGGCTTTCTCTAATAGATTTGCTTAGTGCCATTAATGCCTTGGTCTAATGCTTAATTTGCAATATAATTTTGCTTGTTATAGTGTGGTTTCCACCCCCCCCCCCACTTTTGTGGCGTGGGGCATGGGCTCTGGATCTGGCTTGGTATCCCCCCTAGCGGAAGGGGGGAACGGCTGGTGGTCCCAGGGGTGCCGAGTTTATGTTGGCACGGTATTGTGCTGGCGGCACCCTGGCATTTTGTGGTATCGGGCAGCAGTGGGCTGCCTAATCTTAATCCAGGACCCATGCATGGCTGCCAACCCTTGTTCCTGTTATCAATAAATGAGTTGTGACCATTGTTTATCCCAACAACCTGTGTGAGTGTATTTCTCGTGTTGGCGGTGGGAGGTGTATCGCCCTTGCACACGCAAACTATACCTATTTGATAAGCCAATTTTAAATATTACCCAGGTTTTTCTAATAGATTTGCTTAGTGCCATTAATGCCTTGGTCTAATGCTTAATTTGCAATATAATTTTGCTTGTTACCTTCTTTAGGGGGATAGTCTGAATCCATTCCATGGAATTCACATCAAATATATCAACTGCATTTTCACTGTACACTGAGAGGTATGGTGCATTATAACCTGGAAAGAAGTTAAAATTCATCTCTGAGAAATTTGACAAGTTATGTTGAAGATAAAGAGATAGCCATTTTTAAGGAGCAAATGTTCTCCAATTAAACTTGAAACAGATGAACAGCTTTAATTTTAATGCATTTACCAACTTTCTAATTATTATTCACAAGTGATAACTCATATACCAACATGCTAACTGAAATATAAACCAATTTAGTCTATTTTACAAAATTATTTATTATCTGCTTTTCACTGTCTTAACACTTGAGGCACGATCCAGTGCTGGCCATTCACAAATGGAGAAGCTAAATCCAGTGGATAGGACAATCTATTCATTTATTTTATATAATATATTTACATAACATTTAAAACATAGTTGAATATAGTAATTTCAAATGTTCAGACCAGCACAGCTTCATCTGCCAGTTGTAACGTCAAAACAGATGGAGGCTACACACCATATATACTCGAGTATAAGCCGAGGTTTTCAGCCTTTTTATACTGAAAATGCCCCCTTCGTCAAAGTTATTTATTATTTTATTGGGTTATTATTATTATTCTATTTATTATTATTATTATTATTACATTTCCATTATTTTACTCTATTATTTTTATTAAATTTATTATTTTACTCTATTATTATTATTACATTTATTATTACACTTTATTATTATTGTTATTATTATTACGTTTATTATTTTACTCTATTATTATTATTTTATTACATGTATTATTTTACTCTTGAAGAGGGTTAGAATAATGGTTTAAACAGAGTTGGAGAGTCTTATCTTAAATTACAGTTTTATGTAAATATTCAAAAACATTTGTATTGTCAAAGGCTTTCATGGCCAGAATCTCTGAGTTGTTGTGAGTTGGGCTACATGGCCATGTTCCAGAAGCATTCCCTCCTGATATTTTGCATCTATGGCAGGCATCCTCAGAGGTTGTGATTTAAAAACATTTAACCTACTGATGCCTCAATTAATGTAATTTTACTGGTATCTAGTTTTATTTTGAAATTTACAAGTAGCTGTTGCATTTTCCACCCTTGGCTTATATGTTTTTCCAGTTTTTTGTTGTAAAATTAGGTGACTTGGCTTATATTTATGTCGGCTGATACTCAAGTATATATGGTATCTTTCCTTGGCAGGAAGTTTTACAATTGGGGCGCTGCTCAAGAGGAAGCTCTCATTAATATCAATCTAATCATCCAAAGTGCTGGGACATTCAATAGGGATTTCTGTTAGATCTCAAATTTGAGGCACTCCTATGTGAAGAGGCAAGCCATTTGTTGGGAAACTCTGGAAGTGGTTTCTGGGCTGCTCAAAGGGATAAAAGGGAAGGAGAAGGGAAGAAAGCGCCACTGCACTGGTTCTTCAGTGTCAGCACCATGTTCAACTTAAAGTCTATATACACTGACTAGATAAGTTTTAAAACCAGTATTTTATTGCTGGTTATAAACTAAGAATAATTTATTACAACTGGGAAAAATAATTTTAATCATTTTACTTCTAGCTTAATATTCCTGCAACTTTCCAGATTCTGGTGACATTTGGAATAAGTGACTATCCAGAGATGGGGCGGCAAGAAAGTGAATTTCTCAGGTTTTGAGAAACCACAGATGTTTAAAATACTTTAAAATAAGAAAAAGGGAATCTACTTTTGTAGAAGTAATAAAGGAAGGTATAATTAATGTTGTCTGGCCTTTTTTGGGGAGGAGGGGGGTATAATACTAATGAGAAATAGACATGCTATGAATAGAATATCTTTTTGAACAACAGAGTATCTTTAATACGAGTGGTACCTGATTACTTTTATCCCTAATCATATTTAGCATCATTGAATCAAAAACAAATAAACAATGTAACCTCTTGGTTGTATTGTGCTATATAAAAAGCATTAAATGTAGTTTTCTTCTAAGAAGTGAAATGAAATCTGAGACTACACTGAATTAATGCAATGGTAGGAACTCACAGGAAGAGGAAGGAGTTGCAGGCCACATCAATTCCTGTTGCCTTGACCTTCGACCTTGGCAGTCTACATAAACCCCCACGCTGCTAAAACACAGCAGATATTCCTTATTTGAGATTTCAACTGCACAGATGGCATCCGTTGGCTGTTGTGCAATGAATGACAGTGTGTGATCATCCGGATGAAGTAAACTGTGTGCGTTTCCTTCTCCATGCAAAGGGTACTTTAGGAATCCTGATTGGTAGCCTACACAAAGCCGCTCACTAAAGATCGCCATCCACTGGACATTGCCGGCCACTTGGATCTCTTTAATCTTTTTGTGACGTGCTTTGCTGTGGTTCAGTTCATAGCAAAGGACCTGTCTTTTCATTGCCACACACAAGCAAGTAAGGGCTCCATGGCGCACTTGTCCAGAAACTATAGTCTGGCAACCTTTTGTCTCTGCTAGTTTATAAAATTCAGTTTCTCGTCCATCCAAGGCTGTCATTGGGAATAGCCGCACGTGACGATTTCGTCCTGAGATCACTGCGATAAGCTGTTCATTTGGAATAAGCTCAATCTGATGAACTTTCTTGTTGTCACCAACACGGATTATCTCTGCAAAAATAAAAACACAGGTAGTGTGCATCCATGCTACTGATGTGCAAGCAAGTAATATGATGAAGAAACTATTATACTGTACCAACACACTGACATTTACCATCTATCTTAAAATATAAAGAGTGAATCAGTGTTCTCTTGCTAACAACTGTTGGCATCCTGTGTATTATCCTTGTTTTGCTACAAAGCATGAATAGAGTCTCAACAACCTCTGAGGAAGCTTGCCATAGATGCAGGCGAAACGTCAGGAGAAATGCCTCTAGAACATGGCTCTATAGCCCGAAAAAACCCACAAGAACCTAGTGATTCCAGCCATGAAAGCCTTCGACAATACAGAGTCTCAACATTTTCCTGGGGGAAGCAACCTCTGCCCTTCTGCACCTTCTGTACCAGATTAATTCTACTATCTTCCCTCCCTTCTAATTTTCTCGTACCCAGATCTGTCTTCTATCTTCTTTCAGGGTAAGCACATTATGAATTATCTCATTTCTATGAAATGAACAATGCTTCTGTGAAAATGGAGAGGTAGTTTCCGCAGATTTAGACCTAATGACAATGGAAAAAGCAGGCACTGCTTGTATATTACAACAACTACAGAGATGGTTAATATAATTTCTTATATAATTGTATAAGAGGCACTAACTACCATAGTGGCTGGCTTTATTGAAACTGATTTTCATTTCAGTTAATTGTACTGAATGGGACCATGCACAAGACAAAAAGTGGAGTTCAATCTGCCAACATAACTCAGATTGAAATCACTTGGATAGGTAGAAAAAAGAAAGAACAGTTTGAACAGAGAAATGTGGTACGGACATCATTTATTAAAAATAATCTTAGAAACTTAAAAAATCGAGCTAGAAGGAGTAGAACACAATGTGCAGTTTATTATTTCAACTATCCACATTACAAATATTAGCCAAGCTCTCTTACCATCTTTGGTGACATGAACCATAAATAACCCTTCTTCATTGCCCAGAGCTATTCTTTCATGATCTGTTAAGAGTAAAAAAGAAAATGGAAAAATATCTAACTAGACCTGTATGCCATTGTTTCTAACAATGATATATTTTATTAAACAAATATTAACCAAAACAGGTACAGCAAGATGTTGAGCTACAAATTAGTAGAAACCAGAAATGACAGAACCTTAAGAATGAATTCCACATCCTTGAATTCCTAATATATCTTCCTTCTTTCAGTCCATATTAAGTAACAAAGTTTCAGCATCAAAAGTATCTTCCACTTTCACCTAAAATACTTATCAACATGCTGTGTCAATCTTAGCCATTTAGGATGCAATCCCATTGGAAAGGTGTAGTAATCATCAAAAGGCAGGCAGGGATGGGACATTCTGGTTCCTCTTGGCAAAGGAGTCCCAAAGTTAGGAAGCCACACCGAAAAGGCTACAGACTGCAGACAACTATCACTATAGGTTAGTGAATACTTACCTATGATTGCTGCTGCCTGAGTGGTTTTAATGAGAGGCAAAGTGCTATCATAGGCTTCTTTGGGAGCATAGACTGAGCGATCTTTGAGCTTGTTCTTCTTTAAAATCCTGTGCAATTCATTTAGGACTCCTACCCATTTGCTCTTTTCATTCTCACTGTCAGCTAGGATCAGGATTGAACACTTGTTACTGGATGCTGACAGTTGGGAGGCTGTAACCTGGAAAAGTGATAGACATGTGGTATGTTTATTTATTTATTTATTTATTTATTTATTTATCATACTTGTATCCCACCTTGAGTCCCCGAAGGGGACTCAAGGTGGCCTTACAAATATCAATGAATAAACAAAACATTAAAACCATTCAATTAAAACATGACATTAAAACAACAATTAAAATCATGTTTGTGTATGATGTGACAGAAGCATGCTTCGGAAGAAAGACAGACTATACATTTTCTAAATAAATTTAAAAGGAACAGATTCCATGGCCTTTATGATATAAAAGATGCCCTTCATTTAACTACTACATACAATTTGAAAAAATATATTTGTAGCCAGTTTTTTTTTTTTTGCAATATTCTCATTTCAAGTTCAACTACTGAGATCTAGTGTTGTTTACAGCTGGTGGAGTACCAAATGTGTCATGGGAAGATCAGGTTCAAATCTTTATTTTCCCAACAGTATCTCTTGAGGATAATACAGGGTTAGTCAAAATGCATAGGCCAATAAGCCATTCAATTGAATGGCTTATTGGCCTATGCATTTTGACTAACCCTGTATAGGGCCACACAATCTCTCTTATACTGATGTAATTCAGCAGAGGTGTGAGGATGAAATGGTCTCTGGAAAATCATATATAATACTGCCTTAAGATCCTTGGGGAAAAAGAAAAGATAAAATCTAACTGAAAATTAAAACAAAATTTCAGGCTATCAGGAAAACGAATGTGTTTAGGAGTGGCATGTTTATGCCCTATATACAATGATAGTATAAACCTGAAAGCAGAACCATGAAACTTAAATCACTATTTTCAATCTGATGACCATGCTTTCAATGCACTTTCAATTAAAACTATCTACTCATTTCTATTATATGCAGCATAATTTATCTGAAAGGTTATGTTTTATTTAATTTTAAGTGTCATGTTATAATGCGTTTTATATGTTGGGTTATTTTGCATTATTATGTTTGTATTTGTTGTTGTATTGCAGCATTGAAAGTTTGCCTTTTTGTTTGTTGGAATCTGCTCTGAGTCCCCTCAGGGAGATAGGGCAGAATATAGTCTTATTATTATTATTATAACTGGAACATAACATATATTACTTACTCTAAAAATACAGGGAATATCTTTTCGATTTGCATGGATGACATCAGAAGCCAAGACAGAACACACTGAGAATTCTTCATCCCTATTAAAAAGATTAAAACAATGTTTGCTGACAATAACGTTTTAAACAGTAATAATTTTAATTATAGAGGAAATTTAGCCCTATGCAACAGAAAGGCTTTTTTTTTTATTTTCAGTTCAGCAGAGACACATAGAGCTGATGTACAGATATATAATTACTATTTCAGACAAATGTTCAATATTCAAAACCTATAATATATGTTTGAATAATTGGTTAAAAAGCAAGCAATGAAGCCCAAATCAAGAAAACAGCTCCTCTCCCCCAACACAGAAATATAAATCACACTCCAGCTGTAGAAACCCTGACTCATTATTAGTCGGGTCAATAAAATACTGCCTAATTTACAACCATGATAGTAAAGGCCACCTTAATGTCTTCAGTGTCGCAACCTAATCATGCTTTACTTTAGGCACTTGATTTGACTACAGGAAATGATGGTGTTCTTCTACTTATGTATGATAAAACTATGTAGTTACTAGAAAATGAAAACTAGTAAATGAGTCTAAGACAGATAAACTTCCATAGATATAACCCTTATTATGGTGTGTATTTAACATGGAAGTCCTTCCTGTGGGTATCATTAAAAATAGTAACACTTCATACCTCATATCAAGAACTTGACTCACTACCACAGAGGGTTGGGATGCTTTCCCTTCTGCTATATCGTAAAGAAAAAGCTTGAAATCACAGACAACAGCTAGTGCTCTCTGCCAGCCTTTCTTCACTCCAGCTGGCTTAGGGACCTGTAACACATTAATTGTCATTTAATTCTGTATGTTATTCATATGTTAAAAAGGCATTTGAAAGACTTTTAACTTATATTAATTGTTTGACCTTGGAAATGAAAAGCAAAGTCAAAATATAAGTTTGAAATAGGCACTGTATATATGCAGTAAAAATGCAGTAAAAATGGGAGCACTCTGAACTTCAAAACAGGACAATTTTCGTTATTCCTCATTCACATACTCAGAAAGAAAATATAGTCAAAAGGCAAGAAAATTTATACCAAGCATATTACATTATTACTTCCTCCTCCAGTACTTACTCGGACATGTCCTTCATAAGCAGTCCCTATGCCTTTCTGTGGGTCAATCCCCAGAGGCCCCTTTGTCTGGTCAGGTGGGATTGGGCACACGGCTGGTGCCTTGTCCGCACAGGTCACATGGCAAGAAAAGCCACACACTGGGAGGAAAAACAGTTCACAATGTGAATGTGCATTGCCTTTAATAACAATGCAAGAGTTGGAATTACAAACCTCCCCACTGTCAATATATGATAACAGAAACTTGATTATGCTAATTAATTATGTTATGTATTGCTTTTTGTATGTATATTGTGGCAAATTGTAAGCCACTCTGAGTCCCCCTTGGGGTGAGAGAGAGCAGGATAGAAATATAGTAAGTAAATAAATTGACAAAAAACTATTTCACATTTGGCATGTGTTTCTTATACTAAATTATATCAACAGCTGAAGCAGAGCTAGTGATGCCAGCCCTTAATTGCTGTAAGGGCAATAAGACAGGAGATTAATATTTGAAGATTGGGGGGGGGGGGGGGAGTGAGATAGGGAAAAACTAGGTGAAACAAGCAAGAAAATCTTTACAAGCTGGATCATGACTAGTTCCATTAACTATGGTTAAAACAACTATGCCTATTTCTTAGTATTGTATGACAATTCAGTCAATTTGTGAAAGCAAACACATGTGAATATTTCTCTCAATATTTTTCTTTCACATTTGAAGTAAAACTAGTATCACATCACTTTCTGTTTACAACATCTTGGAAGCTAAACAGGGTTAGTAATTGGATGGATGCCAGGTGCTCTTGGCTATATTTCAGAGAAAGGAACTGGCAAAAACAATTCTGAGAATTCCTTCCCTAAGAAAGCCCTCTGAAATCCATGAGGTTGACTGAAGGCATATATACACAATCCTATGGTGCAAAACTCCTAAATCTTTTAATCGAATTATTAAATGCCTGCTGTTTCTGGGTACAAAAAACATTTCAAATGAACATAAGAAGACCCAATGTTTATTTGCAATATAACAAAATTAGTTTATGGAACTGCTTATAACTGATGTCTTACCTTCACAGATACAGCCCTGTCTGATTAAGCCAACCATCAAAGATGTGCACTGATTGCATTTTGTAGGGGTATTAAAGGATTTCACTACAAACTGATGGGCCTTAGGCTGTGAAATAAACAGAAATTGATATTAGGTACCAAGTGTTGGGCTTGCCAAAACATTTTAAAATAAAATGTTTAAATGGACATCAGATTGAAAGATGATGCTGAGCCTAGGATTTTTAAACAATTCAAACTCAAAGCAATTCTCAAGTCTTAAAATAGCTTGGCCATTATTGATTACTGTTCATAGAACAAAATCAGCATTCTAAAGAAAGCTGACCCATGTCAGCTCTCACCTTGAAGGAGACACTTTCAAAGTTGAAAATATAGGTTTTATAATACTTTCAAACTTCTATAGCTAAGTAAACAATAGTACGCATTATTTTTATTTTTATATGATTAGATGAGCATGTTAATTTTTCATTGTGGGCCAGATTTTGTTTTTGGAAATATAAAAGATAAGAAATTTCTAAAACCTCCAATGCATTACTGCACAGAAATCAAAGTGTGACGTTTGTTTTCTGTAATTCCAATTCTCATTTTAGTTGAAAGTGACAGAGATTTTCTCAATACAGTAAATATCCTATTGACCGCAATCTTCATTATAATGCAAATATTTTAAGGTGGTTTGGCCCTGAATGGGTAATTTACATCCTTTTAATATAATGGTAAGTAATAGTGCTTGTGTGGCTTATTTTTTGTGCTTCTTCCATGACAAGTTTACTATGACTTTAGACAAAGCTGACTAAAATAACTTGCAAAGTAGGGAATGGTTGAGAATGTGATTCTAACAAGCAAAGAAATAAGTGGCTGAGGAATGTAGTATTCCTACCAACTCTCAATGTGCATCTTCTCTTTCTGGAAATTTTTCCTCTTGAGTTAAATCCTCATACCCAAAATGTGCTAAACTATGGAGATAAATATTCAGTGAAACTGACTGGGGGGATCTAAAGTGCACCTCGACTGTGTGTCCCTTCCTCAGGTATCTCCCATTCAAAAACACACTAACAGCTGCAATTACATTTAGGGAAGAATTTGGTTGCAATTCTAATATAGCTTCTATCCTGAATTTTTTACTTGGTACCTTTGGCACAGAGAGTCCTGAACCAATATATGGTGATCTCATGGTTGGTGTATGAACTGGTCGCAAAGGGTGATCTGAAACCTGAACACACATACGTTGAACATTATTTTACGTATAAAAAGCACACACATCTGCAAAATGGGTCAGAGGAATTAAAAAAGTAAATAAATGAAAGAATCAATTCCTCTGAGTAACATGAATGACATTTTCTATCTCGCAAAATGTTCAAGCACATTAAAGGTATTTTTAACAAACACTAACATAGATGCATTCATTCACTGTATTGACAAATATATTTCATTTAACTATATATTTCACTGGATCAATTTTAATGCTTAATGACAGACAGGAACAATTTATATTTAGTAAAGGCAATTCACAAGCATAAAAATGATTCCATATGGCAGACATGGGAAAGGTACAGTTTGCAGATTTCCCAAGAACTGTTTATGTAGTTCACAAGAACCTTTTCCCACACATTACCAAAAAACAAAAACAAATTAACAAACAAATCTGAAATAAAATGTTCCCTTCATCCTAGGAGGCATGGGAAGAATTTTACCATGTAGCTGGCCTGACTATTTTGGCCAAGACAACCGCCTTTTCAAAATGAAAGATGACTTCCAATCACTTTTAATGAAAAAATGCTTTTACTGAAACAGCTATGACTGCCACAAACTCAGTGAAATTGCTCCGTGCCCTGTAAAGTATTTTGGGCTTTGGTGAGGGAGGTATGAGGCTTCATGTAATTACTGAAATTTGTCTTATATGTCATGTTTGTCCCCCAAATAACCATTATGGTTTAGGTTTGCCAGTAGGCTTGAGCATGGATTCGGATGGTCGTAACAGTTGGTCGTAACAGCAAGGGCTCAGCCGCTTTGGTTTTTTTTTTTTTGGCCGAAATGGGTCACGTAGCAACCAGTCACGGCTCTTCCTCTCCTATTCCCTTTCGTTTCTTTTTCTCCTCCCCTCCTCTCCTTCAGAAAATACTTTTAAAAGATAACAATTATTAATAACTAATAATAATCCTGGCAAACAAATAGAAAAGCCTCATTCTCAGAAAACTACTACCTACCTATAACTTCATTCCTTTGTAAATAAGTTCTCTCTATGCTCTCTGCCTTCTGAATTTCAAGTACTAATAATAAGTATTAGTAATAATCCTTTGGATGGTGCCAGTAGTGGGACACTGGGCTGTGTGATGTGGAAGTACATCTTTGACATTTGGCAGGAAGGAATGGTGCCCAGCTGCTGCTCCTGGAGAAGTTACAAGGCAGGGCCAGTGGGGGGATACCTCTGGGGGAATTTTAAAAGATTTTATTTCTAAAAAGAAAAGAAATTCCTAAAAATTAGGGGATGACCCAAGCATTATGAAACTTGGTGAGTTAACAGTGGTAGATGTGTCCTCCAAGTGTGATCGTTTTCATCCTGACAACCCTAAAATGACGAAAAGAAGAACCCGGGGAGCCCCCCAATTGCCGCCAATGGGCCGGATATAGCTGCATTTTTTTTTGCTGCGGACCGAAAATGGTTATTCAGCTACCCACCCATTTTTGGGAGGTGCACAAAAATGAATCCAGGGGGTCTCTATACATTTTGGCCAGCAGAAACGGATCGAGTTTCAGCCGAAATGCACAAGCCTACTTTCCAGTGTTTTAAGTTCTTACAATTTGGTGTTGAAATATTTGCACATTGGAATGCCATATAAATGTCTGGTTAAACAGAACAACTCTTCTTCTGAGATCTATAGTGGATTTTTAGCGTCAATGCTGTGATATATATATTTGGATTTATATGAATTTTTTTCAACTAAATTCTAGTTGGCTGGAAAAACAGACACCCCTCCATTAATACTGACCTTGTGGAACTGCCAGAAGTACAGGCAGTAACATGTGAGCAAATCTGCTGAAAGAATATGAAACCTACAAAAATATCAGAGGAATTGTGTAATCTGAGTGTGTGTTGGGTATATTCATTTTTAGTGCCTACTCTACTATATTTGAATGGTACCATTGAATAAGGCCATCTTAGGCCATCATCATGGTAGATATTCCTTTTTAAGAACAAAAAAAATGTTTTAAAATTCATGTGTGGAATTCAATTGATCCGGTCCTCCTAGTCTCATTCTCCTGCCAATGAAATAGCTTCTCTTTACTCAAAGAATTGGGGATATCACTCCATATAGCCCTGACAAAATTCAGGAAATTGGGGTTTGAAGGAGCATGGAAAGATGTAGGTAGAAGGAATGTGATTCAAACTGCATTTGCAAAAACACTGGATTTCATCCAATGCATTAGGTAAAGGTAAAAAATTCCCCTTGATATTATGTCTAGTCGTGTCCGACTCTGGGGGTTGGTACTCATCTCCATTTCTAAGCCAAAGAGCTGGCATTGTCTATAGATGCCTCCAGGGTCATGTGGCCAGCATGACTGCATGGAGAGCTGTTACCTTCCCACAGAAACGGTACCTACTGATCTACTCAGATATGCATGTTTTTGAACTGCTAGGTTGGCAGAAATTGGGGCTGACTGCAGGAGCTCACCCTGCTTCCTGGATTCAAACCGCTGACCTTTTGGTCAGCAAGTTCAGCAGCTCAGCGGTTTAACCCACTGTGCCATGAGGGGCTTCAATGCACTGCATGTACATTAATAATATAAGCTTAACCAGCCAAATTATAGAACAGATCTTGGTCTATACTTAAGGCATCATGAATTTAAGTTTCCTTTTCCCTTTTCTAATGTTTCTTACTTGTAACAAGGCTACATATGCATGTTAACAAGACAACAAAAGTCAAAAACAGGATGCAAGACCTTGTATTCTATCAGTGAGGGGTAACTATTTGACAATGGCATCAGATACTATAAAATAAGATGAATAAGTTTCCCAACAGTAACAAGTGTGGATCTTTAAAACTAATCATGTTATAGCTCTCACCAAATCAGCACATTATTGGACTGTATTAGCATTAAAAATGTAATCCTATGCACACTTTCCTAGGTGAAAGCACCACTGAACAATACAGTATAGCTTATTATTCTTCGTGTCCTCCGTGAAATGCACACTTATGGGTTATCCTTCGAGCATGCGCAGCAATCCGGAACTTTCTAGAAATTTTAAATGATTTTTAAATGATTATTTAAGTACAACACAAGCCCCGCCCATCCCCCGCCCCCCCCGATATATAGGCCCTGGCGTGCGCCTGAGAGGTAGTTCCTTTTTCCGCGCCAAACAGGCAGCATCGTCAGGACTCTCTAGCTTCTTCGGACTTTGGCTTCCCTTGACTCAGGACCGTCTCTCGACCTCCCAAACTCTCCTTACCTACCTCGGACCGGCTGACGACTCTTTACTCAGGCTAGAATGTCTTCCCTTTGTTTTAAAAATTGTTCTGCCTGCGGGGCTAATCTCCCCGAGGCAGACAGGCACTCAAAATGTCTCCTTTGCTTAGGAGAAACCCATAATCTCCAATCGTGTGAGATTTGCCAGAGCTTTACCTCCAGAGCGCGCAAAGGCAGAGATGCCAGACTGAAAGCTCTGCTTTATGAGCGGGCCCTGGCCCCGCAAACGGCTCCTACCCCCTCCCAATCTTCCCCTGTGCAGGAGACCTCCCAGCCTTCCTCCCCACAAGTTGGGGATAGGCGGGACAAAAATCAGGCAGACACTCCCATTGGGGAGCCGCCAAAAAAGAAATCTAAGGCACCAAAACAGACCACGAGGTCTTCAAAATCAAAAGAAAAAACTAACAAGCAAAAAAAGGGACGGCAACTCACTGGCACACAGCCCTTGAGTCCCCCTGTGTTACAAACCGTGCCTTTCCTTCCCGGTTCCGTGCTCCATCTACAGGAACCGCTCCCAAACATCCTCCAAATGGAAGACCCCTCCCACCTCCCTCCCTTGGAGCTCTTAGCTCCGCACCTCGAGCTGGAAACGCAGCCTCCGGCTGACCTCTCTCTCTCTCCTCCTCCTCTCCCTCCGTCTCAAACCTCGCCTCCTCCCTCCCCCAGCCCTCCTCAATCCCCGGAACCGGGCGAATCCCCTTCACCCGCGCTGCCCAGCACCTCGGCGCAAGCCGCCGGGCGCCGCCGCCGCTCTCCTTCCCCGGTTCCGTGCCAATCTGGAGCTCCCTCCATTCCCCCTGCCAAGAAGATGCGCTTTCTTCCCGCGGGGCAGCAGCATCCTTATGGATACCACGACTACCCTTACCACCTCTATCCTCCTCCTCCTCCTCCCTTCCCCTTCTATCCTTACTACTACCCCCACCCCCCTGATAACTTCAGGGAACCACAGCCTCCACACCTCCTGGATCCAAACCTCCCTCAGCCTCCACGTGACCCTCCTTCAGCCACACTCTCTCGCCCTCCAGATCCCCAAACAGAAATGGACCCGCAAACCTTCTCCATTGATCCAAACATGCCCCCCCAATTAGACTCAGAGACCATTGATTTAGAGTCTACAGATGACACACCAGTTATCCAAGACCCCCAACCAGACCCTGACCCTTCTCCTCAACACCTAGAAGATTTCAAAAAAATGTCAGCACTATTGATAAGACTAGCCAGAGCTCTAAACCTTGCCACACCTGAACCCACAGATACTGTGACAGACCCATGCTTCACCTCCTCTGAACAACAAACGCCTACATCCACTGTTGCCCACTCTCCCATATCTGTTGAAAATCCTAAAAAATACAGGAGTTGCACCAGCCTTGGTTCCAGCAACTCCTAAAAGAGCAGAAAACTTATACCGTATTGATCTATCAACAGCCTCATGGCTCTCTAAGATGCCTAAAGCAAATTCTGTGGTGACCGATGCTCAACCAAAGCCTATTCAACGAAACCAAGCATCCCCCTCTGACAAAGAAGGGAGAAAGCTAGACTCTATGGCCAAAAAATTCTATTCCTCAGCATGCCTTTTCGCACGCATGGCTCATTATGGGGTTTATATGAGTGTCTACCAAACTCACCTTTGGAACAAAATATCCCCATACCTAGATCTATTACCACCAGCTGATCAACCGTTGGCTAAAGCCTTCCATCAGGAAGCCCTCCTATTGGCCAAGCTGCAAAAAGACCTAGCAAAAAATACAGCTGACACCTCTGGAAAGCTTATTGCAGGCTCTGTAGCCCTTCGCCGCCATGCATGGCTTAGGGCAGCAATTCTTTCCCAATCTCAACGTTCTCTCATTGAGGACCTCCCTATGGATGAAGCAGGCCTGTTCAACCCAGAGACTGACTCACAATTGGAACACTCTCATAAAATGAAACAAACAGTGTACAAATATGACCAACAACCGTACACTTACCAAAGACAACGCTGGGGCTCCTATTACTATCGCCCCCAGTTTTATAACAGACCTTATAACAACTCTTTCTACAGAGGACGACAAAGACCATATACGCCTGCGGCATCTACAAGACGCCCTTCACTCCCTCTAGAGGTCAGTACCGTGGTACCAGGCCCTCAAACAACAACAAACGTCGTTTTTAGCATAACCTCTTCCCTCCCCTCCCCCACACAACAAATCACCTACCTTGACAGATTACACTCTTTTCTCCCGCAATGGCAGTCCATTACCTCTGACACTTGGGTTTTGGATATAGTTGACAGAGGATATGCGATTGAATTCAATGAATACCCACCAGTGGGAAAAGTCATCCTCACACAACCTTCCCAGACCATATTGGAAGTGATTCACTCACTACTCCTCAAAGGAGCCATCTCTCCTATACCTTCACACACATCCAACACCTGTTTCTACTCTCGCTATTTTCTCATAGACAAGAAGGATGGAGGATTACGGCCCATCCTTGATCTTCGCAAACTCAACACCTTCATTACTCCACGTAAATTTCGTATGGTCACTCTTCCCAACATCCTCCCCTTCATTCCTGAAGGGTCATGGCTAGCAACAATAGACCTACGAGAAGCATACTTCCACATTTCAATTCGACATTCACACCGAAGGTTTCTCACCTTCACAGTCCAACACTACCACTTCTCGTTCAATTCTCTCCCGTTCGGTTTATCCACCGCCCCCAGAGTGTTCACAAAGTGCATGGCGGTCATCGCCGCACACCTCCGCCAACAAGGTATAACAGTTTTTCCTTACCTGGACGACTGGATGTTGGCCTCATCTTCTAAATCTCAATTATACACAGATATTCATTACACCTTATCTCTTTTACAGGATCTCGGCCTGGTTGTGAACCACGAAAAATCACAACTCCAACCAACTCAGCGCATCCAGTTTATAGGAGCCATCATAGACTCTACGCTTCAAAAAGCCTTCCTTCCGGAGGACCGTTTCTTAAAACTTCAACAGGCTATTTTCTCCATCCTCCACTCTCAACAAGCCTCGGCTTGGGCCATTCAGTCTATACTTGGCCACATGTCTTCCACCACAGCAGTAACCCCCTTTGCTCGGCTTCGGATGAGGCCCCTGCAGAACTGGTTCATCAGGGTTTTCGACCCCCTCCACGATCCACAGTCTCGAATCCTGCACCCACCACACAAGATACTCCAGTCCCTCAAATGGTGGACAAAGGCACACAATGTTCGCCTAGGCATGCCTTTCATACAGCCACACCCATCCATGTCCCTGACAACAGATGCCTCCAACTCAGGCTGGGGAGCACATCTCAAGGGATTCAGAATCAGTGGCCACTGGCTCCCTCAAGAAACACACTTCCACATAAATGCCCTGGAAATGATGGCGGTAGAGAAAGCCCTTCGGGCCTTCACCCGCATCGTCTCCAATCGCATAATCCAAATAGTGACAGACAACACTGCAGTAAAATTCTATATCAACAAACAAGGGGGAACGCGGTCTCAAACACTGACGTCAATCTCAACACGCATCTGGGAATGGTGCATTCAGAGAAACATCCTCCTCACGGCCATTCATTTACCGGGCCAAGACAACACTCTAGCAGACTCACTGAGCAGAACAGCGAAAAACAATCACGAATGGCATCTCCACATATCTCAGTTCCAAGCCATTACACGCAAATGGGGAACACCTACAATAGACCTGTTCGCATCCCCAGCGAACACTCACTGCCCAATATACTGCGCAAGGCTCCACCCTCACGTATCCCCAGGCTGTCTAGGAGACGCCTTTCTTTTCCGCTGGACACCAGACCTCATCTACCTTTCCCCCCCTCCCCCTCCTGTCACCTGTCATAGCCAAGATAATCCAGGACAACTCCAACTGCGTCCTGATCACCCCTTGGTGGCCACGCCAACACTGGTTCGCCACCCTCCTCCAAATCTCCAACGGGGACTATTTCCACCTTACCCCCATTCCAGACCTCCTCACAGTGGAGAACGGGCTCGTTCTCCACCCAGACCTCCACTCCCTCCGCCTGACGGCGTGGAGGATCAGACCACATTAAACTTCTCAGAAGAAGTATCGCGTATACTCCTCGCTGCTCATAAACCATCCACTACAAAGTCATATACCTACAAGTGGTCAATATTCTCAACGTTCACAAAATCAGTGGGTCACGATCCCATCACTGCACCCACTCAGGTGGTGCTGGATTTTCTGGTTCACCTCTCCAAGAAAGGCTTCTCCCTCTCCTCTGTTAAATGTTACTTAGCAGCTATCTCTTCCTTTAGAAAAAAACGTGGCTTGCCGTCCCTTTTTCAAGACAATTTGGTTCAATTGTTTCTAAAAGGATATAAAAATGTTCATCCTCCTGTCTCCCTTCCCCCACCACAATGGAGCCTGGAGCTAGTACTATCTCAACTATCAAAACCTCCCTTTGAACCTATGGCCTCTAATGATATCTCTCACCTCTCCTGGAAAGTGGCATTCCTAGTGGCCATCACCTCGGCCAGAAGGACCAGTGAACTCGCGGCCCTTCGATCAGACCCACCATATATAAGATTTCATGATGACAAGGTTGTACTGCGAACCGATGTCACTTTTCTACCAAAGGTAGTCTCCCACTTCCACATGTCTCAAGACATCATACTACCAGCCTTCTTCCCAAATCCATCCTCTCCTCTCGAGGTGGCCCTTCACTCACTAGATGTTAAAAGGGCCCTGTCATTCTATCTCCATAGAACATCCCCGCACAGAAAATCTCCCAGACTGTTTTTAAAATACAGGAAAGACATGATGGGGCACCCTGTATCTTCTCAGGGATTAGCCTCATGGATCGTCTCTACGATCCGCCTAGCCTACCAATTGGCAGGGAAACAACCACCATCTCAACTGGTGGCCCATTCAACCAGATCGGTCTCCACCTCTCAAGCCTTTTTGCGTGGAGTTCCATTGGATCAAATCTGTAGAGCTGCTACGTGGTCCACACCGTCCACGTTTGCATCCCACTACAAACTGGATGTACTAGCCAAGAAGGATGCAGCCTTCGGCAGAGCTGTACTGTTTTCCTGCGTGGCATGACCCACCTCCAGGTCAGTAGCTTGCTATTCACCCATAAGTGTGCATTTCACGGAGGACACGAAGAATAAAGGTTGCTCACCTGTAACCGTATTTCTTCGAGTGTCCATCCGTGAAATTCACACGACCCGCCCGTCCTCCCCTCTGTCATGCCTATATGTGTTACGCCGCTATTTGGCGCTTGGGAACTACCTCTCAGGCGCACGCCAGGGCCTATATACCGGGGGGGATGGGCGGGGCTTGTGTTGTACTTAAATAATCATTTAAAAATCATTTAAAATTTCTAGAAAGTTCCGGATTGCTGCGCATGCGCGAAGGATAACCCATAAGTGTGAATTTCACGGATGGACACTCGAAGAAATACGGTTACAGGTGAGCAACCTTTATTTTCTGAAGATTAATTTTGAATGCCATGTTCAAGAGGCCTGTAGAAAAGTCAAATGATGCAAAGTGACATTTGAGTGTGACATATTAATTGTGAAGATAGGGCACTCATGATTCATATCAACCATAAAAATCCAAGAAATGCTTTCAAAACCAGCTGCTTTTATCAAAAATGAGTAAAAACCACCAGAGGAATATAAGGACTCGGATCAGGAATACAATGGTTGGTGGCAGGCCAGCAAAATGATGTATTTTCTTTGAACAAGTAAATAAATGTGCTCTACCCATTTATGCCACATTGGGAAATATTTTTGAGTTCCCCAATCAGGAAGGGACAGATTGAGTCTAAAAGCCCTGCGGGTTTTGGTTGTGGCTTACAATATAATGGAATCAGATGTGATTCAAAAGGAACACCCATAAGGTATGATACAAAGATATGCAGTTGGCAAGATACAGCATCACAGAACGAATGTAGTTAGCAGCAAACAGAACAAAAATAAATGAAGCAGCACTCACGTCATAAGTGCAACTAATGATATTGAAAAAGAAGCAGCAATAATAACATTCCACTTAACAATATGTACCCTGCCTCATTTTCCACCTGTCATATGCTTTCTACTTGGGGGCATTTTCACATATTAACATGGCACCAAACCAAGTTTACCAAAATGTGTGAATTCTAACTGTAGCTTGCCAATGGGTATACCAATACAAGCATCTGTAATATTCTCATTTCACAGCTTAGATGCATATTTGAAAAATATCTAATCTAATTTATCTATCTAGACAGAACTGCATGTGAATTATACCTTGATGACATGGTATTGTTGTCAAAATTCACTCAGTTCAAATATGATAGGTAAAAACAGGCAACTTGTGCCTTCAGATATTGCTGAACTGCAATGTTTTTATACAAGGATATGGCAAGGACTAACAGTAAAATCCTATATGTATTTATTCTGAACTTTAAATTACAGTGCATTTAATGGAACACAGCTCATTCCAAAGCAAGAGTATATATGGACCCAACCTAATTCATTCTGAACCTTTTTGTAATGTGGCAGGGGACAGACATTTCAGAAGTAAATGTTCTGAGAGAGAGAGTACCTCAATTGGTTCAATGTCACTAGCTGTGGAAGGGGACCTAGATCTTGAATGGAGGTGACACTTGATATCTTCATCCCGCGAAGGTGTATTAGATAAGGTAAAATTTTCAACAGAATCAATCTAAAGAAACAAAGGAAAGAAACAAGCCAAAGAAAAAAGGAAGGGAGAGGAGGGGAGAAGATTAAGAAGCCACTTTTGATAATTTTTGCAAAAATATAGAATTGCAAATAGGGGGATCATATTAACTTTAAAAAAGAAAGAAAAAATAACCCACTCTTAAATCATAAACATTTGCATTAGATTACCTGCCTTCAATGACAACATTGTGCCAGTTTCTCTAAAACCCTATTGATACAAGATCAGTAGAGTTCACTCTGAGCACTGATTAGTTGGTCATTTATGTAAATTGAACTCATGTCTCCACTTGTCAGGCACTGAGGTTTTCTTATGCAGCTTGATTTTAAAAAGTTCATTTACACAACATAGCAAAGGATATTTTAAGAAGCTCCAGCTTTCTTAACAGTTAAAGGGTCATATCAATGGAAAGATAATAATAAATGATGATACTAACCAAGAATTCCCACTATGACACAAGATAAAACCTTGTTTATGTGTAATTTAACCGACGTAATAAAAGGTTATATTTTAACAGAATTTGCTACTCTGCAGTTGTTAAATAAGCTCTAAGAAAAGCTTAACCCATTGAAAAATAAAATAACCTCTTGATTTACATTTTCTAATTTCAGTTATTATCGTCTTAATTAGAACTGTCTGACGGTTAGGCGTTATGCAATTTTAAAATTCTGACTTCTAATTACTTTGGCCATGGGTATACTTTATTGAAGTATATTTAGAAAAAGGTTCTTATTGAAAATTTCATTTCATTGAACTACAGTTTCCTAATAGTTATCAACAACACTGCATAGGAATTGTCCAAAAATTCATTTCTCTACAAAAATGAATTAGTGCATGTGTGTATGTCTGTGTATGCATCAATTGTCATTTTGATAAACCAAAATCCTTAATAAAAACACCCTTAACAAAAATATACCTGTAACGTCATGTATGAATACGTTCTTTAAAAATGGCTAGAGAGTGACTTATGGTCTTAAAGAACAGAACAAAACAAATATCCCAGATAAGACCTATCATACTACCTTCTAACAAAGAGGCTCCCTTATAAAGAACCAGATCACTGGCTGATTTAGCCCAGTATTATCAAATCTGTCAATTGCTCCCCAGGGCTTCAGGCTGGATTTTTCCTAGCCCTACTTGAAGCTTAGCCCTACCCTGGTTGTCTGCCACCCAAGTATCAACCAAGGCCAAATTCCGCATAGCTTCTGAAACCAGATAAGACTGGATGTGTTCAAGGTTGCATGCTAATATAAGTTTGTATACACATGTAGCATTTAAACAAATCATTGGTAGAAAACAGGTGTATAAAAGATCTCCTTTCCTTTTGTTCACTGTTACAGGTTGAAAATCCTTCATTAGGAATTCTGAAATCCAAAATAACCCAAAACTGTCCACATGGGTGGCTGACTGCTATATATATATTAGTAAAAGTTCATATTGGGCAAAAGAGTAATTGAGACACAAAATATGGTTCAGTTCTTTATATGACAATGCACAGTTTAACTGATGTATTATATATAATGAAATATTACATAATTATCAGTACACCTGTTTGCTACATATGTGTAAAACGTTTTAAGCGTTGCAGCAGTCGCTAGCAGAAATTCTTTTCTATGCTCAGGTTTAAGAATAGTTCTGACATTTCATGCCATTCTTAATATAAACAAGTAATGATGCTCATTAACAATAAACAGTATCAGAGGCAATTTAAGTAGCTTTTCTACACAGGTCTTTCTGATGTACTTGCCATACTTTGTATATGTGCCAGCATGGTATGAAAGATACATGACATTATAGTTCTGTATTTACTTTTTCTCACTATTGTTTCCTTCCAAAAGCAACACAATACAAAATAATGTATAACACAAGCTGGCTCTTCTTGAAAGTATGTTTTACAAAAAAAAGGTAGAAGTTTCCATCATTTTCAATGCATTCAACATGATAGTAAGGTCTTTTGATTTCCATGGAACAATGTGTCTCAATTCATCAGAGAACTATCAATGGGCGGAAGCGGATTCCCTTCCCCAGATGTTCCACAGTCCAGTCCCAAAGTTAAGCAGCAGATTCCATATTTTCTGATATGATTGCAAACACTCTCTGTCAGCTATGATGAAAATGACTTTTTTCCAGAATCACTTCTACTGCAAAGGGGGAACATAGTCAAAGGAAATTGTGCTTATATACTCTCTAATGTTCTGTAAGTATCATTAGTCTTGAAATTAGTCTTTATCAATTTTGCTGTATCTATCATATTAGGCACCCTACACTAATAATGTACTGCCTAATCGTACTCAGCTTGGAAGTAATCTAAGGTCATGGAAAATGAGTTCCAGGTGTGGTTTTGGTACTTTATTTGTCTGCCAGGAAACAGTTAGTGAGAACTGTCAGAATTGACAATCCTGACCAGATTCAAGGATTCAGGTGGTAAATGGAAGATCTGCTGTCAGTTAGGAACCACTTATGTATGACTGAGACACCATAGTAGCAACTGAAATCCATTTATTGATTGATTAAAAATTAGAGTTCAGTGACTGCATGTTAAAACAATTGACTCACTCCAAACTGACAATAGTTTATCTATGGCTGTGGTTCTACAGAAAACAGATAGTTGAAGTGGTGGATTTGAATTCTGATAACAATCATGCACTATAATCTAATTCATTTAAACAACTTTTAGAACTGTAGTTTTAAAACTTTCTGTGATGTTCTAGAGCAAAAAAGCAACATTAAAAACAAGAACACTATATACATTCTCAAGGATTTTAACATAAGCAGTATTAAACATGAGGAACATACAGAAGTAGCAATAGCACGAGACAAGCAGCAAGATAAATATGCAAGCCATGAAGAGCATCAGCAAAAATGGTCTACATCAAACAAAGGCGAAGGCATACGCATTATAGGCAAAACTAAAAGGCCACACACAGCAAGACATTCTCTTACACGTCTGCCTTTGTGAACTGGAATACAGGAAGGAGAGCGCTTTAACAGAGAAAGGAGGAGACTGTTAACACAACGTAACAGAAAGGCACAGAATTCACATTTAAATTTCTAATGCAAGACACATACAGTAATATATATCTGTAGTATTCTGACCTGGGAAAAGAAAGGCAAACAGACTAGGGAATTCTGCTTAAAATAAAATAAACACAGGAAAATAAGTATTATTTCTAAGCGTGTACATCTTAAAAATCTACTTCTCTATGCTCAACTATTTTTGAATAGCCAAAAGCTATATGTAACTATGTAAAGCACATTTTGAAAAAAAATGTGAATAGTACTTTTCTCCTAATATAGCATATTGCTATTGAGAGCTTTCATGGTGTATTATGCATCTGATGGTGTATATTATGCATTTGATGAGGATTAGAGAGTTGTAGGATCAACTATTTCTGTAGCCATGAAGATCACTGATAAGTCTTTGGAAAGCTTTTGTGTCTAAAGACTATTTCACAAGTTTCTTGTGAGACTTATCCATCACAGTTTAAGCTTCTTGGATATAAAAATAAATACAGGGTATCAAAAATATCTTTACAATCTCATCATTATACAGAAATTAAGTTGTAGTACCTGGGCCAGTTTATATGTTGTATTTACTGCATATTTTTAGCCTCATGGAGAAAAAGGTCCATGGATGGGTTTAACCACACTGATGACGATCATTTCTCACAAGCAGGATTGCTGCTTTACTCACACAATTCACAGACACAAGATAATACTCATTAACATGCCAACACAGTTCATACACTGCTTCTTCCACTCAGCTGCATGAAGTTGAGAATATTAGAATATACAAACTGGTGGGATCATTGTAAGATACCACTCATCTCCAATGTATGTGATGGCACATGAATAATGTATGGGTAGCCATACAATGATAATAGTTAAACACTGCTTAACCGAGTAATGCTCTCACACATTCAATGATAATTAAGTGTGGCTATTCTGATATACATTAGTGATTACTGTATGCGGACAGAATGACAATTCTATTATTATTTTGTTTCTTTGGACCAATTAAAGCAAACTACACGAGTACCGTCTGGGCTTTTGTACCACAGGCACTTCACACAAATAGAATGGTCTCCATTCTTAAGGTGATGTTCATATCAATATATTGACTAAGATGAGTTCAGCACAATTTAGTTCAAAAAGAATAAATTAGTTTTAACAAGATCAAGGCAGTTTCAGTTTTATAGTACACATAAGTTACAGAATATGCATTTTTGTTAAATATGCAGAGTTAGTCTACTATTTAAATTCTCAAAAATGGCCAGAAGAGAAAGTTATATAAACTTTAGCCAGGATATAGTAGTGTATTTCCAATGGATCATACTGCTTCTTCTAGAACTGGTAACCTCCCTCAATCCTGCAGATCCTGGAAACCCACTTCAGAAGGCAGAGAAAGGTAGCAAGACCCAGCTCAACAAGCATTAAATGCAGTATCGTGCGGACTCTTAGCATTAGAATTTAATTTGAGATGAATTATTTAGACAGTCTAGTGAATCAGTTTCATACCAGAGTATTTTAGATTTTTTTAAACTGGAGGACTGTTCTATTATAGTAGTGAACTTATGGAACAGAGTAGACTAAGCCTGCAGTCAACAGCTGTCCAATTTCCAACCACAAAACTGTCTGCTTTGAAGCAAAAAGAGTCAGAAATAAAACCAGTGACTAATTTCTCAAAAAAAAAAATATATCCCCCAATACTTGGCTTGCCAAAATGCCTTTACTAATTACTAGGCCCTGTTTCTTCATCTTGATTTTCCATTTGCAACTTTTAGGTCTCCTCCCAACTCTCTACTCCACTTCTGAGAGGCCACTATTGTCCTCTAAAGTCTTATTCTAGAACAACTCTGCTTCTCCATCCTGTCACGTAATATCCCTTAAGGGTAGAGATTACCAAGTTCTCAAGGTAAGATGTTGTTCTAGTTATCTTGATTTATACCTTGCCTTCCTCCAAGATTGAGGCTCAATGCAAGTTTGATATGATTACAATATGTTAAAAACATACAGAAATCAACATTAAAATGGAACAACTCTATTAAGATTAAGTCAATTCAAAGCATATCCTTCAAAAAGATTTTAAAAGAAATTAAAATAGTACAATTGAAAATAATTGTAATACTCATGCTACATATACTTCCAGAGAAAACTACTGGCAAATTACTGATCTGTTGCTATAAATGGCTATCCAATCAGATTCGCTTTATGGAAACCTTATGAATGAGAAACATTTGAATTATTCTGTTACCCCCCCCCCCAGGTCTGTTAAACTCATGCAAATTACAAATACTACAACTTTTTACATTTTAAACCGACTCTGTTTAGAACCAACAAATTAGAAGTCCTGGCAATATTACTACACTCCCAATGTGACTGATTGAAGCTACTCACTACCCTCTTTCCTTGAAAATAAGACAGGACCTTATGTTCATTTTTGCTCCTAAAGATGTGTTAGGGCTAATTTTCAGGGAATGTCTTTTTCCTCACACTGATATATTTTATTTAATTGTAACTAGGCTTATTTTTGAAATAGGGCTTATATTTTGAGCATCCTGAAAAATCCTGAAAAATCATGTTAGGGCTTATTTTCAGGGTAGGCCTTATTTTAGGGGAAACAGGGTACCATAATAATTAATATCCTTGCTGCATTGATTTTAAATAATGTGTTCATGATGTGTTTTTAAGATGGTTTATTATACAAGAACCTGATAGTATGTTTCTATTGTCTTTATTTAGAGGAATTATATTAGGCTGGTTGGTGCAAACCAAATAATCAGTACTTAATTCTATGAAAAACTGTATAAAATGTATATAGATTAAGAGTTTTACTGAAGGAACATAAATGTTACGAACACAGTTTTCTTTTTGTGGAGTATTTACTATTCTTTCTTATGGAATTTAATAGATTTAAAAATAATATCCATATAATTAAAATTTTATATCATATGATGACCAGAATTTCTCCTCTTGAGAGGAACATCTTGGCCCAGGACACACTGGGCTTGTTGTCTGTTTAAAAACTTTGATACTGAAAACAATATTTACTGTTTTTTGCACATCACTCAAATAAATTTGAGTACTTGTATTCAACATACAAATTTAGCGCTATTTCATTCTTTTAAAAGTCCTATGATATTTTGTGTTATTTTTGCATATATTATTGTCCTCTGTTTGCCACAACCCTATTTCCTCACTGCTCCTTCTACTTTTTTAAGGTAGAAAAAAATCTATTAAGTAGGAAAATATGGGATGCCTTAATTGTATCTGAAGGTGATAGAATATTAGTTATAAACTGCAACACACTTGGCATTTTATATATGCTACTATGGTACTTGTTATAGCTCCAGTAGGTCCTAACCTAAATCCAACAGCTACTCTCAATTAGAGCAGATCCACTGAAACAGTGGGAAATCATGTAAAAATTTACCTAACTCTCATTGATTCATTGGGTCTAGTTAGCTGAAACTAGCTATTTTATTAAGGCTCAAATCTAAGCAACTGTATGAAATGGAAGCAGGATCCTTGATTCAAGGTAAGATGGCTGTCTAGTCCTGTTACAATGAGAGGGGGCATGCGTGTAGCTTAAAGAATTTCAATTAGAGAACGGTTAATTCCAGCAATAAAACTATTCTGAGACAAATAATAGAAAATTGTGTAAGGCAGCAAAAGTAGAATTTTAAAAATGTTTTCTGTTTTACCCAGCAATAAACCATAGTTTTCAAACAACTGGCCCAGTATCTTCCCAGGTGTTTATCTGTGTTTTTTCAAATGTACTGAAGATAAAAGTGTACTCCAAATGGATAGAAAATTGCAAATTCTTTGGTTCATTCAGAAGGCAAATCCTTTTGCTTTTCTTATTAATTCAGATAATTCCTCAATCCTTGAAGGCAACATCACAATTACATTTACTACTAATCTAAAAGACTACTCACACCATAACTTGATGTATATCTGATAAAAGGATTTTTTTTATCAGTATATGAGTATACACCACTCTCTCTTTATTGGATTGCCAAGTGGTAGTAAGGTGTTCTCTGTCACAGCTACATTTAATTTTAAAGTAGCTAAGATGACAGCTTTATCAACAGGATATTTTCAAAGAGACAATGTTATAAAGAGAATGAGCTGCGTATATTCTGAGACAACACTCCTAATTTCTAATGCAATAACTACTACAAAGGAATATACATTAAAATAATGCAGTCAGTTTGAAAAGTACCCATTTGCCAAAAATATCCACTGGCTTGAAGTAAATTAACAATTTATCAATGTTTAGTATCAAAAAAGTGTAAAGGAGAAACATTTGGTATGATTGTCAGAATGTTTAGTTAACACTCTGATGTCCAAATAGGGTTAGAAACCACTAATACGAAGGGAAATAAACTGAGCAGAGAAAAGAAAACAGCTTGAAAAGAAAAGAAAAATACACTTGCGTTCACCCCAAATCAAACAAAAAGAAATTTAGCTACCAATTTTACTGGTCAATTTCTGACCAAGCAGAATTAGTACCAATGGCAGGAATATTATTACAGAGTGACTGTGAGGCATCTTAATAAACAAGCCAAGTACTGAAGCTCCTTTCAATAGTAAAACAAAGGGAAAACATACATGCACAACACCAATTCTCATTCAATGCCATTAAAAACAGTATTGAAAACTACATAGAATATAAATGTATCAGGAGCACAGAAACTGTCTTGCTGATTTTCATGCTCTTGATGGCACAGATTAGTAAAATGACTGCATTACTGTGCAAAATTACCAAATGAATCTATTTTATACTGAGTAATTTGCCAGTTGGGAGTGAAAGACTTACGTCATCCATAAAATCAATCAATGAGGATGATGACGAAGAAAAGGAATCCTATTTTTATGCACAGAGCAGTAAAGAAAGAAAAACAGGTAGATGAAAGCTTCTGTTTGCTGATAATAGCCGGAACTGTCATATTGTTGAAATCTGAAGTACAGAGAACTGAACTACAGATATATTCTAAATCACTAATAGAGAATTTTTATTATAATTTTTAATGAACTGATTCTACCATAGCAGTTCATTCTTGTCATTTATTCCTACTGCTGCCAGATGGGGCAAAAGTAAGCTTTTCCAATTGGATCCCTGGTTTCTTTTCCATTCTGTCCTGCAGATTCTCAGAAAGAGAAAATCGGAAATGTCTTGCCATGGTAGGGTGGATTCTCCTTGGCAAGAATGGACTTTCATGGTAACCTCTTCAATGTACCATTCTCAGCAGAAAGAGAAAAAAATGTTCCTGGATGATTAATGGCTTGAAGTAAATTAGTGAAAGTTTCTGTACCTGACGAATTTGCTTATACATTTGAAATCCAGGAATAGGCAGACTCTACTCTTTTTTTGACATATCAAATAAACATTGGGAAACTTTTGCTGGGTGGAACTGGCTCTTTGACACACCAATGTTTATCGATGAGATATAGATTGCTCAATTGCAAGATACTTTGAGTAGGATGTTGACTGAGAAGACTATATGGAGTGGTTCCTTGACTTTTTTTTTAATTATTTGTGTGTGCAAACCATAGAGTTGTTGGGGGGATATTAAGGTCAACCTTGTCCCCTTCCTTAACCACTCCTTGGATCTCCTTGTTGACTGTGGCTTTGGATGTTTCAGCCTCTAACTGTTGGAGCAACCTCATGCCCATTAGAGTTGCATCTATCTTAGAGGTGAAACTATGATCAACTTAAGGTGGATTAAACCTGGCTGAAGGACAATCAATCACACTTTAACACAGGCTGCTGTGGAAAAGCCAACCAGTGATGGTAGTAGAAGGGCACAAGTGAGTGATGTTTTATGACTAAGTGAGTTTGGGGACCATATTAAGAGCATACATATGTTCCTGACAATGCAGACATGTTTTGGGGCATTTGAGCATTGATAACTACAACTATTCTTGCAAATTTTGCCTTTAACTTTACCATCCTCAATCACATGACAAAAATAAAAAAAGAAATTTGGGGGATAAGACATTACTAGTAAGAATGTGCTAAGGTAAGAAATATTTTTTAAACCCAGGCAGCAATGAAATGGGTAAGATGAAGGAGAAAAGAACAAAGTATAAACAAAAGAAAGCAGAAAGATGGTGATACGACATTTCCTGGATGAGACAAGTTGAAAGAAATTATAGGGAAAGAAAGGATCCAATCAGAAAAGATTTACCTAAGAATATATGATCCCTTGCCCTGAATGGATGGTGTTAGAAGTAAGCTTATCTATGGATGGTTCATTCTCTATTGGCTGAGATACTGGGCTACTGTATAATGTGGATGTGTACGGTAATATGGGCATAAAGATGAGAGTACAGTTAAGTGAGTAGGTGAGTGCCAACAACTTCCTTTCTTAGCTGACTGTGACTGAATTTTATTTTCTTCATCCCTGCCAACTCTCACTATCCCCTCATGACATGTTCACCAAATATTACAAATGTGAATAAATAAATTATGGTCTGCACATATTAATCAGTTTTTGTTTGCTATTTCCAAACAAAAACTGAGGCCATTTTATTAGCAGTTGCACTTTTGATAGAGTTGTGCAGTAAAATAAGAAAGTGGATGGCATCATCACTGTATTATTAAAATGGTATACTGCTGGCCCCACCAGTCTATGCAGTGATGCCTGTCTTCTGGTGTGTCCTTGGAATCAGGGTGCTCTTGGAAATGTTCCAAGTCAGGCTTTCCAGAATACTCTGATTCTGATTATTCACCTGGAAGCAAGGAACTGGAGAAAGAGGCTACCCATAACAGACAACATCCACCTCCTGATAGCACAGCTAACAATATTCTTTGCTTCCCCACATCACTGTGACCATTTGCCTTCTGCTGCCACGGTCTATCCTGAGCACTGACAGGATTCTGGGCACTATGCTTCAATCTCCCCAAATTCAGTACATTGTTTGACAGTTGTGTTTCCAAACAATAATTGTGCTGACTATAATTCACATCTTTTTGTACCTATTAATTACTGTGCTTTCTTAGCCAACTCGGTATGATAACATTATTGTCCAACTACTTTGAAGCTTTTAAAGATATGTAGACAAATATTTAAATACAAGGAAAACAAAATAGTAGGAAAGAGACAAATTTCAGATTTTAATCACAATATGTGTTTAAAGTAAAGCACACAAAGAAGTTGCACTTATAAGGATTGTTTATAAATGTATACAAATAATGCATTTGAATGCATCAGAATGCCAAAACCTGGTCAATTCTGCTAATTTTCTATTTTATTTTAATATGAATCTGGGTTTTTTTCTGGAACACATACAGTAGCAACCACAAACTAAATATGCATATCACCAGAAGATATCAAATCCAAGTAATTGTGTACTTACTTCAAATTGATCCAGAGCAGAGGCAGGTGCATTCAAAAATGCCAAGAAAGAATTCTGTGAGTCTTGGTGCTTTACACCTAGAAAACAGCAGCAAGTTTTAAATCTACATAAAATGGCTACTTTGGTCCTCCTATATGGGTTGTTCATTTCAATATTTACTTGTGCCAAAATGAATCAGCTTATTCTAAAACTCAAGAAGATGAACAAGAGGTGGGTTGTGCGTGTGAGAGGAAGGCCTGAAAACAGCATAAATTAGGGAATAAAGATATCAAGGGTTCCTTGCGCTCTATTCCATATATTTGAAGGAAAACTAGTCATTCAGGTTTGCAGGGATCTTTTCCATAAGAAATACTGGAATATAAAACCTTTTACAGACTATTTTGTACTGCTAACTCTATTAGACAAGGACCAGCTGTTTTATAAACAAAAATAATGGGATTTGCAGGGAAAAAAACCATGAAGACAAATATCTTTCATCAGGGTTGCATAGCATAAATCTCTGTATTCAGAGTTAAGCATTAATTGTGCCATACAATGCTGGAGTTAAAGTACTACAACTACAAAAAAGACTGGAAATCATTTCTAAAGTCCATCAAAAAAAGAAAAGACTAATAATTATGCACAGAAAGCTTTGAATAAGACTGAATCAGGGAAAATCTCATCTCAAAAATTATCCTGAAACGAGACAAAAGGTCTAATCTAGAGCTGCTATCTTGAAAGATATCCAACATGCATCTTCAAAGTAATAGCACCTCCTGCCCAGAAAAAAGTCAGCACAGAAGACCGGGGGGGGGGGGGGGCAAGGGCACCACCATATTGAATTATATTTTGACAAAAATATGTAGGTGCTGCAATGCAATTGCATGTGTGTGTGCATGCATGTGAGGATTAAACAAGAAAAAAGAAGTGAAATGCAACATTGTGCTACTTAACCAACCAACCAACCAAATGTGCTACCAAATGCACAACCAAACGAGTATACACACATTTACATGGAAGGCATATGCATACATAATTGCAAGTGTGGTCGTGTACAATGCTACTGAGTCAAGCCACTCAACATTGTGCTACTGAATCAACCCACCAAATGTGCTATCAAATGCACAACCAAATATGCATAATAATTGCAAGTGTGCTCATGTACAATGTTACTGAATCAACCCACTCAACATTGTGCTACCGAATCAACCCACCAAATGTGCTATCAACTGCACAACCAAATCGGTATACATACATATACGTGGAAGGCATATGCATATATAATTGCAAGTGTGCTCATGTGCAATGCACATCTTCATGCAGAGGCCTTGCTTCTACAACCTTGAATTGAACACAGTCTCGTACCAGCAAAAAAATGGGCAATTAGTTTCATAGGAAACTTCCATGTGCATAAGACACCAACACAATTCTAGTCAACTTTTCAAAAGTATAAAATGAACACAAGATAAACATGTTTCTATATTTTTGTCAGAGCTGTGGGTACATCTTATCATGCACAAGGCAACACAACACTTCAGGAGTCAGAATCTTCAGTCCAGATTCTGTCAGCATGCTATAAGAGGACTTTCTTGATAAGAAATACCCAGCACTATGAAGTGGATTTTGGCTTTGTTTATTTGGACATCAATTCCCTCACCCTTCTCTGAGCGGAGTTCTTCTGTCTCTTTTTTCAATCTCTCTATTTCTAACAGCAATTCAGAGTTCTTCTTATCCGATTCCTGGAGTTTGCTTTACAAATAAACAGTAAGAAAGACAGAGAATCAATTAGATAGGTTATCTTATTTGGTCATGGTTTGAACACTATCTGCAACTAAGTTCAATTACTATCCCTATCATCTAAGTCACGTTTGTTAAACTCAACATAAAACAAAAGGTAGTTCAATTGTACTAATGAACCTTCAAAAGGAAATCAAGACTTGTTTCTGATTTGGACTGTGTTGTATTTCCATTTTCAAACAACAATACAAACAATGGGAATGTCAACACAGCATGCTCATTCAAAAACTAAACACTAATTATTTTCCTGTTGTTTTGTCACAATTGTGATATTCATGTGAAGAACTGCATGCTTCCCTTTTTCTCATTATTTTTCTTACTCAGCTACAGATTTATTTTATTTTATTTAAAACCAACATTACTGGGTGTGTTTGCCTTTTGGCTGCCTGCCGAATTAATGTATTCTAAATTGAAGTTGCTGATTTCTCTGCATGTAAAATTACTATTAGTGCCCTACAGTCTAGATACATGCATTTGAGTCATAATGTGTTCTGCATCTAATATCTTCTATCTGTAACACAAATATTAAATAATTCATGATTTGGAGTAAGCAATATAATAGGTATTCTCTATGTCCAGGGTGTTTCTGTGCTTGCAGAATATTCTAATTTAACAGAGCAGACTACAGAAGAAAGGAAATTGTTTTTTGCTTCCGTATGTTCAATAGAACTTTTGTTCCAATATAAATTTCAGATAAATATTTATTACTCTGGTCAAATTAAAACATGGTTCAAATTTTATTTTCAGTAATTCTTTAAAAAAAAAAAAGGAAATTACAAGCTTAAATTAAATTATAAAAGGATAGCATGAAACTGTTAGTAAACTCCTATCACATAGTCATGGTAAGTGATTTTTTTTATTATTTTTTTTGGTTTATCAGCAAGCCATTCTAAGAAAGTCACTGCAAGCTACTACCTCTTTCCCAGGAATAACCATGTCTTACCATTCGGTTGAAATGTTAGAAGCTTTAACTTTATTCAACTCCTCTTGGATGGCTTGTTTGGCTCGTATTTCTGCATCAAGGGCTGACTGTAGTTCTAACCTTGCAGACATATCCAGTTTTGCAAAACGGCGCATCTTCCAGGGCATGTCCTAATAAGAAATGCATTTGTTTAGTCATCTTGTTTGTTCTTTGCAATTCAATGTATTGTCTTCACCAAAGGAATTCTGGCAACTCTTGCGGTTGCATCTAGTCTTGTCTTTGAGTGAACAGAAGGGCTCCTAAATAAATAAGAGCAAGTACAGGAATATTCCATTCACAATTATTAGTTAAGTCACATAGTCAGAGAAATATGAATGAGTACATGTGTGATATAGTGTAGCAGGTGACAGAACTCATTGTGATGGCACAGGAAGTCCTAGAACTAGAATTAATAATATCTTAAATCAATAGCTTACTGTTCCTCTTGCACCCAAACTGGAGTTTCTCAGGGCTTCAAGCTCTTCTGTCATTTTAGAGGCTAAGGCTTGAAGGTAGCCTCGAGCATCCTTTTCATCACTCACCCTAGTCAAACAGTGGAATAAGAGTTAAGAATTTGGGGAAAGCAAATATAAGGTTTTTTTACTGCGAAAGTGAAGCCACAAGGATAAATGAAATTGAAGCTATTCACATGATACATTTAATAAAATTAATGAATTTGATATATATAAAAATAAATGTTAGCCAAAATACAAACTATGAATCACTTTTCTGAAGCTCACTGAAGCCTACAATATCTTCTACAATACATAATTGATACTGTTGGCTATGGGTCCTTCTACACAAGCAGTCCCCGAGTTACAAACATATAAGTTACACATGACTCATAGTTAAGACCGGAGGTGGACCAACAGAAAGGTGGGACACCTCTTTCAGCATGGCTGGGAATGGGGTAGGATTCCACCCCCCACCCCCCACCACACCAATTTCCTCCAAAGAAGACAAATCTCCACTGCCTGGTGGCTTCATGCTCTTTATTTCTTGTTTTGTAGCCATTAAGTGGGTAAAGCAACTTGGGAGGAGTGAGCCCCCTTCCCTTCTCCCAAGCTGTTTTGCTCACTTTAATTTATTTGATAGTTTAGATCAGGCATGGGCAAACTTTGGCCCTCCAGGTGTTTTGGACTTCCAACTCCCACAAACCAGCTATTAGAAATTATGGGAGTAACACCTCGAGAGCTGAAGTTTGCCCATTCCTGATTTAGATGCACACAGTTTAACCTTTTCTCACCTGAACTGGAATAACCGTTATGTTGTGAGGCAGACTTCATATTCTGAGTTTTAACAAAGAAAATGTTTTCTTTTTCAGACTGTTTTAACAATTAACATGTCCTGGACTACAATCAAGTTTTGTTTGTTGAAAAAATACATTAGCAATGTATTTGTTTTATTGAGCTTTTGTTTGGCAAGAAAGGGCTAGGTTTATAAAAAGGATTTGAAAATATCTTGTTTTGGGTTCATTATTTTTTACATCTGAAAAAAAAGGTTTGCAAAGAATGCTCCCTGATCCCTAGGTTTTTTAATTATGTTTTTCAAAGTTGCATCTACACACTAGGATGCCTTCCAGAGTTTCAGAGCTCTGGATAACTATGCTCAAAAGGGAAAACTATGTCTAAAAATGGACAATATGATTACACTACATGTGAAACTTAGTCTAGCTAACAGGGCTTTCCTAAAAAGACTATGTTTATCCCTTTTTACTCTAATACAAAATTTAATTATACAGCTGTTATGAAAGCCACTAAAATGGAAGCAAAACATCTTAAAATGAATATGATACAAAGCTCTAACAGTCTAAGTGATTTGTGGAAATGTTTAGGTACACATTGTTTTTAAAAGTTACATTTTACAAATAGTTTAGGAATTGGGAGAAATTGAAAAAATACATTTCTATAAAATTTCTTTCATCCACTGACAGTTTAAATGTATGCTTAGGTCTTTCCCTCTGAGCCCTGCTAAAGCAGTGGAAGTGGGCTGTCCCAAAAGGAGAAATTGATTATTCAAATAATTACTGAAAAATCAGCTTCCATGATGTGTTAAGTTCAATCTTAGAATTCCAAACCAAGCCAAGCCACTTTTGTTTAGAGTCCTACATTCATAACACAAAATACAAAGTGACCTTCCAATAACAGCTAAATAGAAATTTCCCATTTTAGTTAAAATATGCAGAATTCTGGAGGGGACCTAAGATAGTGGAAAAATTGCTGCACATGCAGTGATCTCTAGTGCAGCCAATCATTTTGCATGTACAAAACTAGCCCATCCTTTGCTTTTTACATAATGGGTAGGGGGAAATTAATAGACTCTTGCTGTGGGTTTTTTTTTTCATGCAAATAGGTGTACAACTGTGGGATTCAGCATAACTCAGATGAGATATATTTATACAGTTAAAAAGTATACTGGTTTTCATTACAAATAACCTTTCATTCTTCCATATAGGAAGCTTCCTGAAATAACAAAAACTACTTAAAATTGTATGTTACTTGAACAGACATGAATCATACCCAAACATGGGTTAACATTTGTTAAGGAGAGTCATGAGTTTTCTAAAGCTTTAAAAGACATCCAGGGACTAAAGATTCACATTTTCTTTATGAAAAACAAGAATGGTTTAGTTTCAAATATTAAATGAGGAACAGTGACAAGAGAAAAGATTAAGGTACTCACCACTGGATGATCTCAGTGATCTGGGCTTCCCAGTGTGCTACAGATTCCCTTTTGTCAGCAAGATCTCTCATCTCTTCTTCCAGTTGACGGTTACTCATGCTTATTCTTTCATACATGGCTGTAAGCTAAATACATTTGAAAATAGTATTTATAGATATGATTATGATATGGTGACCTCTTGTGCTTACCATTGCAGCATTTGTAGACCTTTCCATATACTGTTGCCCCACTCCCCCATGTTTGCAGTTTGACTTTTGAGGTTTTGATTATGGGAATCTTTAGGTCCTTCACTGTGATTCTGTGGTTAATTTCCAGTGGAAAAAAATTAACAGAATGTTTTTAATTCTGGCTGATGCAGACTCACACTGGAGGACCAAAAGGTTTGATCTAATCTATGAATTGAATCTGGAAAAGTCACATTGGGAACATGGAAGGCCGACAGTAAATGGAGTATAAGCCCTTGCTTTTGTAGAGGGACAACTGTGCAGGACTTTGCAAGCGTATCTCATGAACTTTTCATTTTGCTTGAGAAAAATTACCTTGCTCTTCTTAAAGTGATCAACATAAAACTTAAAGTGATATTTTGTGAGATTTGAAAAAAAATTACATATATATAATCTAATATGAACCTCTGCAATGGAATTAGAATTAATTAACTAATTCTGCACTGAAAGCTTAAAAAATCCTATGGTTGCATCCCCTAATAATGCTTAATGAGCAGCTCTCACTATCTTTGCTTGGTATTTTAATTTTCTCATGGATTATGGTATTTACTCAAATCTAACATTCCCTTTTTGGGCTAAATTACATTGCCAAAATTAGGGTGTGCATTATTTGTGTCATATAGTGATCTTAATTCTGGGCCAAAGCCGAAAGGGAAGCTGCTTCAGGAGCACCTGGAGCTTGAAGGATGCCACTTGTAATTTAATGGCCATGACTCAATGCTTTGTAATCCTGGGATTTGTAGTTTGGTGAGGCATCCACTTCCTTTGGCAGAGAAGGCTCCAGGCTTTGCACAACTACACCCCGCACGATTCCATAGGATTGAACCAAGGCAGTTAAAGTGGATTCATTCTACAGCATAGATGAACTCCAAGATTTTCTTTTTCATTGGGGATCGCTTTGATGTTCCAACACTTCGGTTTTTAAAGAAGGAATTCTAGGCAGGCAGCAATTGTAATGGCCAAATTACAAAGAGTGCGCCTTTTGCTGCTGCACATTACATTAATCTCAAATATATATTTTTTTTTGTTTCAGGGTTTTGAAAATTGAGGTGTGCGTTAGACTGAAGTAAATATGGGTACATACCTTATCAAGCTCACTGGAAAGTTTTTTGTTCTCTTCAGTCAGCAAAATTTTCTCCCGTTCATATTTCTGTTTGAACTCTGTTTCAAACTCCTCCCTTTCACTTTGGCTAAGAAAAAGTATACATCGTAATCAATGGTTAACAAATATAGAAAGTATGGAAATTGGGAAACGTATATGTGGTTTTACCACTAACTGTGGTTTTCTATAGATAGAAAATCACAGTTGGTGGGGAAACCACTTAGGCAGTTCAACAGTATTCTTAAGAAACTGAAGATCTGTCAATAACCAATATACATTAATATGCATGATCAGAAATATTAACTGCAACTGGAACAATTTTATTGTCTCCTTTGCATTAGGTTTAAAACATTTTTATTCAGTCAGGTTTTCAGAAACAGACTGGATGGGCTTTTGTAATGCTGTGTAGTGCTGTTTTTTTAAATTTAAGTTTTGTATGTGGTTTTTAATGACTTTTCATGTTTAAGTGTTTCATAGAACTTTTGTATTTATACTTTTAATGAAAGGTTTAAGAGAAAGGCAGGATATAAATATTAGTATTAATATTACTAAAAAATAATGTGCTTTGTGCTGCTAATATACCAATCTTTTAAAATGTAAGATTTGAAAATGTCAAGTTAACAGCTGATAGACATTTTATTTATAGCTAGATTAAATTTGATAGTCTTAAGCTTCTGAAACTCATGAAATATCACAATAAAACATACTGGATGTGAAACAGTAAAAGATAAGCATAGACAAATTTCACTTAAAAACAATGGAAGTTAGGAAGTCTGGAGCTGATGCAGATTGTATCCATCCCTGCTTACAAATGTTTGCAATTCAGGGGAAATATTCAGATTAAATATGCTTATTTATTTTTACAACCCTCTGTAATTCTGAAGCCAAGCCAAACCCAAAGAAAGAGTTCCCATATATGGTTTCAAGTTCTGCAAACTTTTATGCATGAAGATTCCTGTTAAGTTAATAAAATTGGTCTAATTATAACAAACCTCTGTGTCTGAATCATCAAAAGCTAATCTGCTTTAATTTCAAGCAACATCACCTTTCCTGAGTTTATACATTGTTCCTTATACTTCTGTTCTAGTCAAATGCACTATTGTATGCTGGAGGGAAAGACTGGGAAAGGAAAGAATGGAAGCCTCCATTGCGTTCTACAGAAGCGAGAATCAATTTGGGAGACTGTTTAGAAAGAATATGAACCCTCCTGTCATTTCTGAAAATCTTCTTGGTAAGAATGAGGCACCCTCTCTCCAAAGTTAATGAATGAGGTCAAGGGGATGCAGTAGGAAAATTATTTTTCAGGGGAGTCTAAGGGTGGGGGGAGAAGAGATGGGGAAGCCCAGCTCCACAAACTTCCCCTTCCTCACAGATGAGTTTCAACCCATTGTCTGCTGTCACCACTCTGTGTTCTTGGCATAAAGGCCCCACGGCTCATTGAAAAAGTATAAAGAATACTGGACAGACTGATTAGACATGTAATGGTTGTCTAAATCTTGAGGACGGAAGATCTCTAGACAAATTATGTAAGCAGCAGAGAAATTCCGAAATACTTTTTTCAAGAATTGGGAAGTCTAATATTTAATCCTCCAAATTAAAGGGCTACATGAGTTTGGGACTGAAAGTTGATTTTGGTGTAAAAATAATTTTAATATACATCTTTAGATTTTTTTTTCAATGCTCTACGGATAAATTTGGATAGCCTTAACTATGTCAGAATCTATTGTTAGGCTTACTTAATGCTTTCCCCAAACAGAGAGAAACGGGTGAAATTCTAAATCACAAAAAGACAAAAATGTAATCTGATGCTTAAAGAGTCCTAATCCTTTATCTGAGATGCTAGCCTTAAACTCATGTCTCCCACATATCTGAGAGAGGTATAATCCATTCCTCTGACAGTTAATGCCTTAATCTTTTCAGCTTTTCCCAACATTGTTCACCATATGCAAGGAATCTGTTACTCAGAAAGAGGGGTGTGTGGTGTTGGGTTGCCAAATTAGAGTTTAAACAGCAGTGATTAATATGCAACATTGTTAGAATGAAGTGTTATGTTTCACATAATGTCTAGCAATGCACAAATTCAGAACCAAGTCCAATATTGCCTATTCTGTATACCAAATCCAGATCATAACAGAAATACTTGTATAAAATTTCATTATAACTGTCTAGTGGTGGCAGACAAAAAAAAATGTTGGGATTTTTTAACCACAGTGAAACAAATGGGAGGAGATTACTTTCATGACTATTTTTCTCTTTCTAGTATTGCCTGTTTCATTAACAACTTTCAAGAAATATTTTTTACTTTGCAATGGGGAAAATGTGATGTGAGGCTTATGCTAACTAACTGCTTTGATGGTAAGCCTCAGAGATCTGATATGGTGAGGCTTTCAGTAGAAATAGGCCTAAAAAAACCACCCAAAAAAGCTGTTGAACATAGGGGAAAACCAGAGGTGACAATAAATTGGTAGTTCAAAATACTGGTTCAGAAATAAAGGCAGCAAAATACACTTTAGTTAAATAGAAAATTTGTGTTCTTTCAAGCCCTTGTCATACTTCTCATCTTGCCTCACTTTTTCTACTTGCTGGCTCAAAAAGTAAAGATTGGCACTAAGGTGAACACATGAAACCTACACTACTATACATACTCCTGAGAAGTTATGAATATAGTGAAACATGTTCTTGAATAAGCATGCACAGGGTTAGATTCCAAAATTACAAAAATTGAGAGAAAATTGAGACACTGTATTACGTCCATATTACGATCTGGTTTTAGATGTTTTTTCTGATGGGGTGCCAATATGTATGTTTATATAGAATACATATTAAGTTCTCTCACATCCCTGAAATAATAACTTTCAAGGTAATGCATATCATACAATGAGGTAAATCAGATTCTTGAGGCCTCCGCAACAGATTTTTAAAGATCATGCAAAGTACTGTCTAGACCAGTCCTGCACAACCTGCAGCTCCCCGGGTGTTTTGGACTTCAGCTCCCAGAATTCCTGAGTACTGGAATAGCTGGCTAGGGCTTCTGGAAGTTTGAGGCCCAGAAGGCCACAGGTTGTACAAGCCTGGCTTGGGTGAAAGGAATCACATCTATCTCAGTTCTAACCAATGGAAGGCTAACTATCAGCAAAATTATCTTGCTTTTGCCACAGCAGTGAGTCTCAAGTCAACTTAAAAAGTTAAAACAGATTCACGTAAAAGTTCATATCATTAACAATATATAAAAGTTAAAATATAATTAAACTATAAACTGATTTAAAAGAAATCTAAGATCATAGCTATTAAACAATTGTATTATGCAATTGTATTAAACATTACAAAATAGCATATTAATAAAAGCCTTATCTTCATGTGCAGTTAGTTCTCAAAGGCCCAAAGAAGCATTTTTCTGGTATTGCGTGCCATGGTACTGACTCTCCTTTCTCTTTTCCCGGGAGGAAAGGAGCTCTGTTTTTCTTCTGTTTCCTAAGTTGGGAGACCAGGAGAAATGGGAGCCATTTCTCCTCCATCCCCAACTTGGGGGACAAAGGATAAATGGGGGGACAAAGGACAAATGGCTTTCTCCTAGGTCTCTCAGCTGGGAGACGAAGATGAAAGGCTTAGGGGGGGGGGGCTGCTCTACCATCAGGCGGAGGCTGGCGAGTCTGCTAGTCTCAGTCTCATGGAGGGACAAAGGCACCTTTTGGTGCACAACTGTAATGCACCATTGAATCTAATGTGCACCTCAATTTTGGCCACGCACTTAAGCCAAAAAATATGTTCATTCTGTTAGAGTAAATACGGTATGCTCCATATTTCTATCAATTCAGCTTAATTTTGTATTAAACTGCAGAATGCTTTGTTTTCCCCCATCACTAATACCTAATATTCTAATGCTATGGCAGATCCATTCATATGTTTATGAAATACAAAAATGAATAGAGGATTACTTCTCTATTAACACAATGCTGTTTCATGATATAGCCTTCTCAGTGATAATAGCCTGGTTTCAGTTTAAATTGTCTTATCCATGTTATCTATGTATATATATTTTCTCTAGGCCAGCATGGTCTCTCTTATTGTGACTTCTTACTTTTTCAGATATATGGATTAAAACTCCAATTACTTTCTGCTAGTATAGCCATTGGGAAGGTAGCTTAGACAGAATGTTGATGTTGTCATTTATATTTTCAGCCAGGGAAATTAAAATGACAATATCACTATCTATGTATGTACACAGAATATGTGTACAAACTATGTATGCTATTTATATGCCCAGACTAAACATATATGGGTCGATCTAGTAAATTTCTAACAGTGGGGATGTGATTTGAGCAGAAACTTGTTCAGAAATTTGATAGCCAAAATTGGGAGAAGAACATCTTAGCTTATTAGCTCTTTTTCCTAACCCATGTCCTACATAGTTCACTAACTCAGTAGAGTAAATCTGGAATGTCACAGGGGTCTGCAGAGTGAGGGAGGATTCAGTGAGGATTGCTGCTTCCTGAACAGATGAAAGGAGCCCTCTATTTGAGGAAGGCAGATTTTGGATTTGACCCATACTATTCTGTGAATTAGTTTAGCAATTATTCCTAGTAGTGAACCACAAAACAAATAAAGAGAAAGCATTGGTCCATGAAGAGAGGGATGCTACTCTGTTCTCATTCACAGAACCTGAAGTGTTTTACTGAAGTGTTATGTAGGCATTATACTAATGTACTATGCCGTTTCCATTAGCTAAATCTCAAACCACAATATGTTATTGCTGCCATTATTTTATCTATATCCTACCTTTCTTGTAATAAAAAGTATTTATTGAGATGGTCCAGTTAAAACAACTTAGTTCCATTCAGGAGTACTTAGGTTTAAAACTTTAGCTGCTTGAAGTCTTAAAATGGATTCAAATTGCATGATCTGGATGTACCAAATTAAGTAAGGTAAAGGTAAAGGTAGTCCCCTGACATTACGTCCAGTCATGTCTGACTCTGGGGTGTGGTGCTCATCTCCATTTCTAAGCCGAAGAGCCAGCGTTGTCCGTAGACACTTCCAAGGCCATGTGGCCAGCATGACTGCATGGAGCGCTGTTACCTTCCCGCCGGAGCGGTACCTATTGATCTACTCACATTTGCATGTTTTCAAACTGCTAGGTTGGCAGAAGCTAGGGCTGACAGCGGAAGCTCACGCCGCTTCCCGGAATCGAACCTGTGACCTTTTGATCAACAAGCTCAGCAGCTCAGTGCTTTGACCCACTGCGCCACCGGGGGCTCCACCAAATTAAGTACTGTATGCTAAAGTACAAAGCAATCTAATTATATTTACAATCATGGCATCTCTTTTGTTGAAAACCTGCAGTAAAATCAAGGCATAAAGAGTTTTGCAAATGAAAGGAAATATCAGTGGAAAAATAACTGGGATGCGCATACCTTTCTCTTCTAGTCTTTTCTAACTTGTCTTTCAAAATTAGGATTTCTTTTTTGAGAGCAAGTTGTTGGCTCTCTGCATCACGCAGCTCTTTCTTCAGATTTTTTATTTCATTAGAATGTATTACTTCTCGCTTAGATAGCTCCTCTTCATAAAAAACATTTTTCTTTTCCAAGTCACCTTTTAATTTGGTGATCTCTTGCTGATGTTCTGTGGTGCTTACCCCTGGAGTGCGACCAATTTGCTTCTGCTATTAAAAAAAAACGAAATTCAAAATTATTTTTCACAAGCTGCAAAAGTATGGAAACACAAGCTTAGGAACAACTGGCACTGCATATAGAAATAATTGACACTGCATATAAAATACGAATATTCAAATGACTGCAGTTTTTTATCTGAATGAACTATATGCTGGCTGGGGAATTCTGTGAGTTATAATCTACAAAGAGATTTTTTTGAAGTTCATATCTTTACTGTTATAATAATTATGTCAAACTAAAGTAACAGCACGGTCTAATGATTTCTCAACCCCAAGAGATGCACCTCTTAGCCCTTATTCCAGTGGTTCTAAACCTGTGGGTCCCCAGATGTTTTGACCTTCAACGCCCAGAAAACCTAACAGCTGGTAAACTGGCTGGAATTTCTAGGAGTTGAAGGCCAAAACACCTAGGGACCCACAGATTGAGAACCACTGCCTTATTCAGTGATCAGTTCCAATATTTTCAATGGAGCCCATTCCCTTAAGTGAGCAGGGTATTTCAGTATTCTCTTTAAGTAAGAAAGTTTACATCTTTTATTTTTTAAAAACCCAGAGCTCCCTCAATTTCTAATATTAAAAGCTCCAGGAGATGCTTTTTTTCATAACACCCTGCTCATATACATGGATTAATATTCTTCTAGGTAAACTGAGTAATTGATACTCATGTCACTACAATTACATGTGGAAGATTAAATTTAAAAAATACACCCAAACTGAAATACTTTGGCATTATCTGACAAATACATTATTGTCAATATTTACGGGAAAGAGTCTTTACTAAGGGAAATTATATACTAATCTGCATCCCCCTTTGCCATGTGTCAGTAGTTACTTTTTCAAATCTACCAAGCAACATTTGAAAATGGTGAACTCCACAAACCTTTAGTCCTTCCAACTCATTTTCCAGCTGCTTAGAATACTGCTCGCTTCGCTCACGCAATTTCCTGTCTTTCGATGCCTCAGCAACTGCAGCTTCAGCATGAACTTCCAGCTACAAAAATAATGTTTAAAAAACTGTTATCACCTTTTGAACTTTGGCTTTCTTTAATAACATCAGAAAAAATATCCTAACAGTACACTTTTCTTTATTCCATGGCTCCTGCTCCCAGCTAAACAGGCAGAGATTTTAGGGATTGTACTTGATCCTGTTATTATCCTCAACTTTCTTGCAAGCAATCATTTTAGAAAAAAAAAACATTCAAAGACAAAGGCATGTTAAGTCTATTTTGGCACACAAAGATAGAAAGGAATCCTGTAGCATTTAACTGAGAAAAAAATCTGGGACAATCTTTTGTGGACGCCAGCCAACTTCATTGGATGTATTTTGGGATGTAGAGATATGCTACACTAACAATTTTCACTAGGAGTAAAAGAGCTTCGTCAGGCCCCTACTCTAGCAGTTTTCAGAAGGAACCTAAAAACTTGGCTGTTCCGATGTGCCTTCGCAGATTAGGAATCCCCCATCCCAAGTCCTAGAAGCACTTTAGCACAACCAATGTTGCTGCACACCGCACTTTTAATCCTACGTTCCTCCTGCCATCTCAGCACTTTTAACCCCTGTACCCCATTGCGCCGGCCGAACCAGTTTTAATAGTGTCTTGATGTATTGATGTATTGTCATTGTTGTTATTTTGCTTAATTGTTTTGATTTGCTTTGTTTATTGTTGTGTTATGTTTTTCTATTGTATTGTGTTTTGAGGCTTCGGCCCGTGTAAGCCGCATCGAGTCCTTCGGGAGATGCTAGCGGGGTACAAATAAAGTTAATAATAATAATAATAATAATAATAATAATAATAGGAGTAGCAACAAATCTTAAGTTTCTGGTACAATCACTTGATTTATACCCCACCTTTTCCCCCAAGACTGGGATTGGAGGGAGGTTTTTCACTATAACAGAAAAAAATAGGTTAGATCTAAACCTATTGAATCAATGAGAATTTCTTAAATAAATACTGACTTAGGTAAGTTCCACCGATTCAATGAATTAAGAACTGGATTCTAGGCATTATTCTTTCTGTGCCCATTTAAAATGATATTGACAAAGGATCATACTAACTGACCAGCTTTGTCTTCCCTCCATGAATTTTACCTAGGTAATACATTTCAATATTTGAGTTGTTTCTCCATGTTTCAATGCTGCTTTCCAATCAAATACTTAGGCTTTTAAAAATATACTTTTCAATTTTAGATTATTAGACTGAAAACACACCACAATCTTAGGTCTAAAACGTGTAGAGAATTGCATCCAAAGTATCAGAAAGTGTCAGTAATTCACTAGTTATCACACCGCATGTCAATCAAAAGAACTGAGAAATATTTACTTGGGAACCTGTTTCCAGTAGTCACTACCTTCAACACAACTTACTTCCTTTTTCAATCTGTCTGTTCTACGCAGCTCTTGTCTCAAAGTTTCTACTTTTTGAATCACAACTTCCATTTCTTCTTCCTTATCTCTGACTTGACGGGCAAGTTTCTGTTTTTGTGAATGCAAGTCAGTAAGTCGTTCATTCATTTCGGAGAATTCCTGCATGGCCAATTTCCTCTGGCTATGTGCCTCTTTCAGCTCTTTGGTCTGAGTCTTTAATCTTTCACTAGATTCAAGCAGTTCCTACAGTCAAAAACAAAATATGAGATATCTTTATCTTTCAGATTTATGCAATTCAGTGGGATATTCAGGTTTTCTATTTATGTGAACAAATACTGACTGCTCCCCATCTTCAAAAAAGGCATCCTGTGCAGACTCTAAGACCATTTTTGGAAGAAAATAAATTCCTTTGGAAAGATTGGAACTTAATAGAACCCATAACTCAAATAGGACTCCTATCTATTAGTCCAACAATTCTACCTGCAGTCAACCTTTTTAAAATGCCTATACCTCCATCTTGTCTAATTGAGACCTGGCAAGGGCTGCCTATAGAATATAGTTTGTTTTCAGGACCAGCCATCAATCTTTGCTGCAGGACACACACAAAGAACTGGCAAAGGATTTTCAGCATTTTCTCAACCCTGAAGGGTCATACATGTTAGGTTAATAGCAAACAGAAGTCACTTCATATAATTTAAAAAGTATTTTAGTGATCCTGTCAACTACATTTTGCCATTTCCCCATTTCTGAAGTCATCCAAAATTGGCAGCCAAGGTGACAGAAAAGTCCACAAGAGCTGCCAAGAACTCCCTTGAATCCATCAGTATCCTGAAGCAGACTGTCCCAGGTGGTCCACTCCAACTACAAAGGTTCTGAATCCCTAACTAAGTAATGATATGTTCATGATGTCCAAACTACACCAAGTTGCTATTTATTTATTACATCTAGTCTTCTAAGAAGATCCAAATTAGTTGTAAGTTATTTTAAAGGTTACTGCATTCCCCACCACTAATTACTGAATCTGTACAGTTTCTTTCCTCTTCTTTTCACTGAGTCTTTTTAGAGGCATATTCACTCTAGGATGTCTGTCCCCCATGTTGTCACTATATCCAGATCTTTCATTAATCTAAAATGTGTGCTCTATACTGAAAAAAATGTTTTCTATGTGGGGATCAAGGATTGTCATGGAAGCGTACAGTCAGAAATGAGTCATATATCACATTTCGCAATGCTTGTTTACTATGTTTATCAAAATAGTTGTTTCAGAAAATACACACAAAATGCAGACAAGATAATATACACCCTTCTCTATCTCTCTTTATGTAACTGTTAAGAAAATTATTTTTTTACCTTATTAAGATCATCCCTATCTTGCTTTAGTGCTTTGATTTGCTTCTCAAAATTTTTGATTTGCCTTGCAGCATCTTCTAATTCTTGTCTTGCAGAACTGGCTTCTTCAAGTTGTTGTTCTAGTTGTCCAGAATCTAGGAAAACAACATAAATAAACAACATATGGCAAAATATAGTTCTCATTGATGAATGCTGTATAATAGTGATTAGCTATATAGGACCAAAGTTAAATCCATCCCTATGAAGATTGCTGGATGAAATTCTAGTTGCAAACTCCAAAACAAAAGGTGTGTTTTGGGTTGCTGTAAATTTTTCAGGCTGTATGGCCATGTTCTAGAAGCATTCTCTCCTGACATTTCACCTGCATCTATGGCAGGCCTTCTCAGAGGTTGTGAGGTCTGTTGGAAACTAGGGAAATTGGGTTTATAGATCTGTGGAATGTCCAGGGTAGGAGAAAGAACTCTTGTCTGGTGTGTTTGTGTATCACATGTTGATTGTAATAAGAAAACCTGCCAGCAGGCTATTCTAGTGTACAGCAGCCACCAGCATTCATGTCTTTCTTGAACTATCCCTTGTATAATACAAGATGAAATATTTTTTCTGTGTTTACATATATTCTACTAAAATATTCATATAGCCTTAAAAAGTTAAAAATAATAAACTAAATAAAACACTAATAATACAAAATAAAAGTAGACCCGAAGGGCTCCAGAAAGCTACAGCCAGAATATAGCAGGTGGTATGGTTTATTAGAATCATGCAACTCAACACATTTACAGCACTGTAACAATTGAATTCACACATAATGCTATTTTCCATTGATGATCTCAATATTGAAAGACAGGGCAGAATTAATATATAGGGGCTCTAACTAAGCTAGATTTGCATGACACTAGCCTAAAGTATGTATGATTCTAGCAAATATCAAAAACCTTAGAGGCCCCTCATAATCTGAGGACATGGACTTCAATTTGCTTAGTTTATACATAAATGTTTGAAGGCTATCTCCATCCATGTATGTCTACATGTTTACCAAGATTATCAACAAAGATTCACTTGGAGCTGTTCCCTACACTTGAACTATGTCTGACAATGTCAACCTATGGAATTCTCCTACAGGAAGCCTACTGATCTCCACTTTAACATATTGTTGTTGTTGTTTTTCCATAGTTATTGTGGAATTGTAAATTTTAAACGCTATCATCTGTTTTAATGATTCTTACTTTGGGTATAAATGTGTATTTATTTTCAGAGTTGGGTGGGATGGGTATTTACTTATATTTGTTGTACGGCATTGAATGTTGATTTTGTTGTTCACCACTCTGAGTCTCTTCGGGGAGAAAGGACAATATATAAATTAAGTTTTATTATTATAACATTATTATTTCTCTTAAATGGTAAAGCTCTTCCTTTTAGGAAACTGGTACTAAATTTATACAGATAGTGCTCTAACTTCACCTGTGCTGGAAATGCCTGACCTCACTATGGTGACATGTGATTTAGTTACATTTCCTTTGGATTGCAATAGACTCATCTATTCTATAAGGGATCCATTCTAGGATCCTTCCTGTGATATGACTTTCATGCATAATTTGGAACCCCCATTTTTTTACATTAAATTACATTAAATTAACAATGTCTTGGGTTTCTGGACAAAGCATACCACTGAATCACTCTGATGGACATAGCAAGGCCCAAAACTATTTCTCTCTAGGCCTCCAGCACTATTCTATGGGCAATTTGTGGAGGAACATCTAACACAAGTTGATCATAGAATCACTCTGAAGAGAGAAGAGTCCAAGTTCTCTGTACTATAACATGCTCTATTTAGTGGCCTGATTAAGTTTATGTTCTCTTAACCTCATGGATGTGTGGAGCTAGCTTGGAAAATGCTCCAAAACTTCTATAGAAACAAATAGCAACAGCCAAATTAGGAAGTGGTTCCAGAAAGAAAACAACCACTACTTTGTTTCTGGAAACAACCGAATGAGCTTATTACGGCCTATAAAGCCCTATACTGCTTGGGTGCAAGATATCTGATGGATTGTATTTTTCTAAATGAACCCATCTTAACTCTAAGATTCAGGCTTACAATCTTCCTAGGCATCTTTAGTGTTGACATGGAAGAGGGCTTCTTGACAACTGTTTTCAGGCTTTGTAATTATGTCATGAGGAAGGCTGGGGCAGTTCTCTCCTTACTGTCCTTTTGTTATCAAGTGAAAATTTTCATACCATTTGATTCAAATGGTATGAATTATATGGGCAATTTAATTCAACTTTAACAATAAATATATGCCTTAATTCATGTATTTGTTTTTATTTTTAACTTCCTTTGAGTCCTAGTATCGGGAAAAAGACAACATAAATGAATAAATACAACAACTGATGTTAGTCACATTTACCTTCATGAAAGATGGATACAAATGTTAGTGGCCTAAATATAAATATGTAAAGCTGCTTGTTTTATTTAAAGAATTCCAAATTACAAATATATTGAACAGCTTAATAGTGTTTATACCCTACCCTCAAAAAGACTAGTCAGAGGCAAAAATGTGAAATTTTTAAAAATCTGGCTCCAGGGTGTTTGCTTTTTAAGATGAAATAGTACTCAAAAGGATATAAGATAAACTTATGTATCAGAAAGGATTGGTGTAACAGCTGTAAAATTGAATATCAAAACAAAAAGGCAACTAGCCCAGTGGCCAGTATCCAGTGCTATTACTACAAGTGTGTAAACAGCTTCCATAACTCAACTGGGAGGGACTCAATCCCCTTAGTCCTGCCATTCCCCTCCAGTCTAAAAAACCAACTAGGAAGGGCTGAGAAACTCATCAACAAAAGATGCAGGGAAGGAATAAAAATCCCCGAGGGAAACAATATAGTTGTTGGTGTTAAATATATTCTCCAAAATATACTGTGTTTTATTTTAACTGGTTTTGAGAAGAAGAAGATGGGAACAGGAAAACATGCCCAGACCATGCAGCCACAAAAAAAAGCCAAAAACAGAATACAAAGCAAACCAGAAATAAGCATGCTATTTACAGCCACTACCAAGAAAACAGAAGCTATGGACTGGTCAAAACCGTAATGACATCCTATGATCATATGGCTTAAGTCCCACTGATTTCAATACAACACCAAGTAAATGCAATTCATATCATGACCTTAGATCAGGCATGGGCAAACCTGGGCCCTCCAGGTGTTTTGGACCAACTCTTACAATTCCTAACAGCCTCACCCCCCCCCCCCCAGCTGCTTATGCGAAAAAGGGGAAAGGAGGGGGTCTGGGGCTGTTAGGAATTGTGGGAATTGAAGTCCAAAACATTTGGAGGGCCCAAGTTTGGCCATGATTGCCTTAGATAATAAAAAAAACCCTTAACTGTTTACACATTGACCTTTTCTCTTTAGCCAATTGTCACTATTTACCATCATGGCATGAAAACACGGCATGCAATTGTATGACATGTCAGTTTCTATTGATTGTTATTTCCTGCTAGCCATCCCCTGCCATGCATTGCTGTGGCCCAGTCTGTGTATATGTGTTTTGTGTGTGCATATGTGTGTGTATATGTTTGTGTATATGTGTGTTTGCGTATATATATGTGAGTGTGCGCATGCGTTGTAATGTAATTTTTGGTTTTTGTCTTTTAAAGTCTCTTCTGCTGTGTTTATCAGTGTTTTTATGAGTGATGGTCACTCGTTGGCCTGAGAGGTGTCTTGTGTCCAAATTTGGTGTCAATTCGTCCAGTAGTTTTTGAGTTATGTTAACCCCACAAACGAACATTACATGTTTATTTATATAGATATGCTACAATATTAAAAAGGCAAACAAGATTTTTTTTCGGACCTACAACAATACATTTTAGAATGTATTGTTGTATAGTTTAGCAAGTTAATTAGTAGGATGCTTTGTAAATTTTAGTATATTGTGTTAAAAACAAAACCAGCAAAATATCATACATTAAGAATTGGTACGCAATTTCATGTTGATCATGCTCCTGTTCTATTCAGATGGCTTTATTTATTTCTTATGTTAACACCCTATGTGTTTGTATGTCCTACTTAGTTTATTATTTCAGTAACTACAGAAGGAACATATTTCTGGAAGATTTATTTATTTAAACAAACTGTTAATCACTTGTAAAGCAAACAAAAATTTGAAGTATCTCAGCTATGTCACAACTTCGAGGTTGTATTTTTTTCTTTTGTTCATGAAAGGTATTTTAGTGACCACTGCCCAATTTCTTACTTGGTTTATTCTGCCAGTCAAAGTAGCTAAAATACTTATCACAAACTAAGAAGCTCAATGTTACTTTTGAACTGGGACTTCTAGTTTCTGAGATCTCTAAGAGGGCAGAATCTGATTTGTTGCTAGCTTCCTGTTCTTGGTCTATTTAGAAATCTTAAATGACAGCTTTGCTTCAATGCCAAGAATTATTAATTCTCCTGAAATCACCAGCACAAGCAATGTGTTTGCTGCTAAAGAGAGCCAAAGTAAATCTCTTCTTCACATGTGAATTACTTTGTTCTTCTGTCTCCTATTTCCCTTACATTTTTCCGCTATATTAAAGATTCCTCAAACATTTCTCCTGTGTAACTTAGATAACAAAATATTTTGACTTTACCTCAAAACGTAAAGCATGTGCTAGGCTATTATTTCTTGGGGGGGGGGGAGTATTAAGACCCCATTGCGAAGAACCCAAAATAATAGCTGTAAGTTATTGAGCCCCCCACCCCCACCTCCCTATAGCTGGAGTGGCAAAGTACTGCCAGTGACTAGGTTCTTGTGGGTTTTTTCGGGCTATAGGGCCATGTTCTAGAGGCATTTCTCCTGACGTTTCACCTGCATCTATGGCAAGCATCCTCAGAGGTAGTGAGGTCTGTTGGAATTAGGACAATGGGTTTATATATCTGTGGAATGGCTGGGGTGGGGCAAAGATCTCTTCTCTGCTGGAGCTAGGTGTGAATGTTTCAACTGACCACCTTCATTAGCATTTGAAGGCCTGGCTGAGCCTGGGAAATTCTTTTGTTGAGAGTTGTTAAGATGTGCCTGGTTGTTTCCTCTCTGCTGTTTTGCTGTTGTAATTTTAGAGTTTTTTAATACTGGTAGCCAGTGAGCTAAATAAAAGGAGCAGCACTGCTTTTATGGCCCCCAAGTAAAAAATGAAATTGCTTCCAAATGCCTGCTGGTGGTGACTATGGGCATTGTTGCCATATTATGGATCCTAAAGGCCATTTTAGGCACAAGAAATACTTTTTTAAAAAACTAGAAGCAACTTCCTATTGTTTTCTATTTTGAAAATAATTATCCTCATGGCCTATAACAGTGGGTCCCAATGTTTTTTGACCAGGGACCACTATCCAACATTAGTACCAAAAGTGTTACAAATCGGTTTTGGTCAACTTTAGATTCAGTTTGGGGTGCGGATTCAGAAAATTGCACTGGATAGATCACATCAGCTTGAGTTTCTAATACAGAACATATGCTATGGTCAGCGATAGGGAAGGAGTGGAAGGTGCGAAAGAAGTGGAAATAAAATAAAATAAAATAAAATAAAGAGAATAAGGAGGCTTGTGGACCAGATTTTTGTCCTCACAGCCCACTGGTGGTCTGCAACCCACATGTTAAGAACCACTGGCCTAAAAGGACCTGGAAGGAAGTTAAAAACATTGCAAAATTCCCCACACAGCCACCAGATGGTGCAGGGGGCAAACATTAGAGGGTTTTTTTGGGTTTTTTTTTGTTTTTGCAGTGGAAGTTCACCCACAAGTGTGTTAATGTGGATTTTCCCACAGCCACCCAACTCCTGCTATAAAACAATGCTCAAATTGTACCACTCCATAAGTACTCCACCAAACACAGTGGAATTTGTTTCCAAGTAAATATGGTCAAGGTCTGGGATCATGTTAGGATCACTGAACCAATTATGAAATCCAAAGGGGTTCCCCTACTCCAATAAATGCCTAACTATTTTCAGGGCCTCACAAAAATGCAATGTGAAGACAGAATACAATGGCAGAAAGGCCCTGAAAGAGAGAACAAGTTTGGTTGTGTTAACACATGTCTTGGATTGGGCCTGAGAAGAGTTCACACAGGAACTCCTCCAACTGCTGTGGAGTCAGAAAGGACTCCCCACTGCCCAGGGAGCCAAATTGTGTTTGGCACCACTGTGTGACCACCCTAAATGTCCTACTTGCTTGTCTAACATCAGCCAGTTCAATGGTGTGCCAAAGCAGGGAAGAGGTGGGAAAGGAGGAAATCCTCCCTCTTCTTCGTCTTCCCTTCTTAGCACTCCACATTACTTAGACTGACATCAGGGCAAATGGCGTTAAGTGGCCTTGTTCCATGTTACTCTGGATCAATCCTGTGCAGTGTATAGTCAGTGTGGGAATAACCTAAATCTACACCAACTTATGTGGTCAGTGTAAATGGGGCCTAACTTACTGTTGTATAAAAAGAGAGCCAAAACATGGCTAAAATGACCTATCGACTTTATTTATTTAAGGGAAAATATGACATATTTTTGTAGGGAGGATTCAGCCATCAGAGGTCTCCAATATGTCCCCCAAACCTATAACTGTCCTCTTGATTTCAGCTTTTATTGCTGAAATCAAAAAATTACATCAGATTGTGGACTGTTCCATGAATCCTAACAACTCTGGGACACCTTAACTATTTAGTAAAAAAAAAAACTATTTAGTATTTTCCATTTACAATTTTTTTATTGAAAATACATTCCTATATGAGAGTAGTCCCAGAAAAACAACAATACTTTAAGGATTTCTAAAAAGTGATCTTATCTTTCAGTGTAATTCCAGCTCTGCAGCCAAACCACAGGCTCTGTGTAAAATGCCAAGAATACTAAGCATTTAGTTGACATGCTACATATTTAAAACTTTGTTTCCAGCAAGTATGTATGTCTATAATCAGATTTTTTGATTGCAACTTCATTATGCCTGAAATATTAACTCAAAAGATAAGAGTACAAGTTCCAAAGACAACAGCTGATATAATGACAGGAATAAACGGCTTAAATCTCCATGTACAAATTTGAATAAATAGAAAATTCCACTTATAAAGACTGGCAAACTTCCAGTTTTATGGTTATGCTCCTTGTGTTTACAAGGTAAGCAGGAAAATGTTCCTGGAATGTCTAAGAGCCTCTCTGCTGCCTGCACAATTAAATGCATCATGGAGCTGACATGCACAGCTGGAAGAAGTGCTACTGTGTACCTCTGGGTGCCTGTGACTCAAAATAAACTGGCCACTAAAGCTGCTTACAGAAGCAAATCCCAAAACAACCACAGGCCAAATAAGAAAAATATTTCCAAGACAGCATATTACAGCAGAAAATGCTGCCAGAGTTTTCAATACTATATAAAGTACGCATTTCATGACAGGAAAGTCACAATCTGTATGTGTTTCATGAGTACTCACACCAATCATCCCGAGAAAGGAAAAGAATAAAACTGGCACAGTTCTGTTACAGCCAGTAGAGAAACACAAGAACGTGGGTCTGAGGTGTGTATCAAAGGATGCATGATAGGCCTTAAATGAGGTTAGTTTTTCCTTAAGTTCTGGAAGGAAAAAGCTTGTTGCATTTTCTCCAAGTATGGCATAGTCTGGAATATTTTTCCGAGCTTTTATGAAGATCAGGGTAGCAAATAGGAAAACCCAATTATGGTAGATTACTACTCTGTGCCTTAATTGAAAATGGAAAAGTTAGGAGGATTAATGCAGGAACATAAAGATGGACAAATCAAGATGCAAAGATCACAGAGAAATAATAGCCTGGACATATAGGAACAAGTCAACAAATGTTCTAACTGAATTTACTGTAGCATAATGAAACTCCTTAAAAGGGGGAACTAGAAAAAGCTACAAAAACATTTTCAAAGCTAGACTTGATTCTAAGTTTACAACATAAAAATGAAATCTGCTGATCATACAAAACTGCAGTTTTTCAGAATCTCATTCTGAGATGTGCTCTCCTTGACACACCGCTAAAAAGTCAGAAAATGAATGCATGGTTCATTCTACAGCTTAGTTCTCTGACATGTTGAAAAATCCTGTATTAACTGACATTTATCAAGTCTCTATAATCCAAATTTATCTTTTTTAAGAAAGGAAGGAGGGACCCAGTTATTCATTTTGTCAAACTTGCATAATAAACAGGTTATCACCTTTCGCTTGCTAGGAAAACTGCACACCAGCCATTTGATAATTTTCAAGCCTTCAGATGTTAAAGATAAGGACACCAAACTAAACATATCCAAATAAATAGAATTTACAGAACTGTGGCCCAACAAAAAACCAAACTATGACTTATTCAAATAATATATACTCTCAGAGAAATAAACCATTTATGCAGAAAAATGTTACTCTTTATTTTCTGGAAGCCATTAAATATTGAAAACACATTTTAAAAAGAAGCAAAACTAATGTTAAAAAAGCTTAAACTTACCTGTCACCTGTTTTCTTAGATTTTCAATTTCTTCTTTTAAACTTTTAATTTCTGTATCTTTGCTTACTGTTAATGGTCCATCTACAGTTGAATAATGTAAGGCCTGTATCGTTTGTGTGGATTCTTTTGGGAAAGAAAATGAGAGGAGACACACTTATGAGATAATGTACCCAGAAATTTCAAACCTTGTATTTAACATATAGCTGTTATGGCTCCTTGCAACTTCTCCCTTCATAAAATGCTGCTCAAGAAAAGCCTGGGGCAGTATTTTTGGCATGGCGACTGACATGTTAAATGACAAAATACACTCCTTAACAGATATTTGACTTAGTACTTTTTAGGAGACTTGACATATTTCAGGAGTAATAGAGTTTGTCCTATTTCCCTCTATTGATCAGAAACAGCAGGAAAATAAACAACTATAATGTCCAGCTGCTTCTATAAAACAGAAACAAGGCAACAGACATTAATATGCTCCTGCTTGAAAGCTTACTGAACCAGCTCTGCTTGTGAAAGCAGAGACCTGCCACTGTCACGGACAGAACATCTCCAATTATTCTGTCCCTCAATTCCAGAAAGCTCTGTTGAAGCCTGTGGAACAGTATTTTATCATTTTAACACTTAAAGAGGGGGCATTGTCTGCTGACCACAAGAAGGATGTGTTTCAAAAGGGTGTATGACATTATTCAAACCAGCTATTGTGTTGGTTCATAGAACATTTTTAAGGTATTTCTTTTCCCACCACCTAAGAAGATACATTTCAGCTATATTAACTGTAGTTTTATGAAGACTTCTTAACATATTAGAAAGACCTGAGGTAGATTGTTAAGTGAGATTTCATACTTCTTAGTATTATTATTATTGTTATTGTGAGTTCTTATTAAAATGCATACCTTGAAGTTTCCTGCTAAGTTCAACTTTTTCCTGCTCTAGACGCCTTATTCGCCTTTCGTATGCTTCTGTGGCTAAAGTATCCTCAAGCGTCCTTTGAACATTTGCATCTAGGTCCACAGCGCGTTCTCCAGCTGCAAATCTTAGAGTACTCCGATCCGAGAGGACACTGGGAAGATATCAGTTTTAGACACAAAACCAACAGCTATTTTCACTTATTTTTTATTCTGTTTTCATAGCCCTATTCATCTGTATCAACATACAAAGATATCTTCTTGTACCCAATGAAGTAGAATGAATCTACAAAAGGACGCCTTTATATTACACTATATAACAAAATTTGAAAAGTTTTCTGTTCCTGGTTTGAAAGTGTTATGTCCTGTTTAATTGTGCAGTACTTATTTTGAAAGTAGTTGTTATACTCCAGAAACTTTGTTTTTGTGGCTGCCACAAACTATGTTGAATTGGTTGAGACTCCATGAGATATTCAATGAAAAGCTATAGCTAAATGTGCTGCAGGATGTCCCACAAAACAAAGTTTTTGCAGTTTAATAACTTTTTCTATGTTTTAATGATAGAAGCAATTAGGAAATATAACTCGGGGACAAAAGTCATTTTACATAGCATTATCAGTGATCAACTATTATAGCATTCAAATTAGGATTATTTCAAAATCTGCATTTAAAAGTTGCAAATTAGTCTAAATAGTAATTGGTATATGTGTGTGTGCGTGTGCGTGTGTGTCTATTTAAAAGCAAAAATGGTATAAGTTACACATATTACATTCACCATACGTAAATAAATTTTCTTTTTATACCATATGCACACTTTAACAGGCACTGTGAGTCAGTTTGGCCTTCTTGAAGTATGCATGATACAGGTCTTTTGCAAACACACATTTGCTGCAACATTATGATTTTATTTACAGTATATGTCTAGATGTAGTCAACAGCAACCTGAATTATCCATGGTCATTGCTCATATGGAGCCCCCGGTGGTGCAGTGGGTTAAACCCCTGTGCCGGCATGACTGAAGACCGACAGGTCACAGGTTCGAATCCGGGGAGAGGCGGATGAGCTCCCTCTATCAACTCCAGCTCCCCATGCGGGGATATGAGGGAAGCCTCCCACAAGGATGATAAAAACATCAAATCATCCAGGCGTCCCCTGGGCAACATCCTTGCAGACGGCCAATTCTCTCACACCAGAAGCAACTTGCAGTTTCTCAAGTCGCTCCTGACACGAGAAAAAAAATTGCTAATATGTGCTGATATATCCTGATATGTGCTCCAGTCCAGAATATAAAGAGGACACAAAGTTGAAGAAGCCTGGAACAAGTCTTGTATGACAGACCATAAGTGTATGCTACGATCAGTACAACAACTCCTCCAATAGTGAAATACAGCATAGATTAACATTTTGTGCTTTCAGATAACAATGCATATCTTATAATGTTAAGCAGAAAAAATAGTTTACATATTTTTATATTTGTTTTTATCAAGGAACAGAAGTTAATCAAAAGCATTTCATGCGCATAATTAAATTGGAGGAGAAAAAAATCTGTGTTCCAACATTACATTGGAATGTGTACTTTGATAAAAATGTAAATAAATAAATACATTTCATTTTAATGAGGATTCTCTAGGTAGGATCAATCTTGATTTGACCCTCTGCATCAATGTAACTCTCCTTTTAGAAAATATAAAGCTTCTACTTACCAGTTGCTTGTGTATGTAAATCCGACAAATGGCAGGTGATGGCCAGAAAAAGCAGTATGCGTTGGGGGAGGCATTGTTTCCTGAGAAATAAAAGTGCAGGATCTGATCTAAATTAGATTACACTATTTTGGGGGAAAGTTGGTTGATCTGAATGAATGGAAAGTAACGCTGGGCATATCCAAAGCAAATAAGCTTTGTCATGGGATGCAAACGAAAACACCTGTCTGCTGGTGGCTTTAATGCCACGTTCAGTGGCAACAGAGGAGTAATACAGGTGCCTTGTTGATCTTTATAGTCCTGTAGTACTCTTTTTGCCTTAGATTCTTTGCTCCAAGCAAAGTCACCAAAAATACAAATCCACCTTAAAATCAGCCTGAAAACAACTCTGGATGTTATTCTTTCTCTGTTATGTTCTATCATTAATAGCTAGGCAGGTGAAAAACAAAGCAGTACACATCCAAAAAATCTGTACTGCAACTCAGTATATGATACATATAACAAAATGAAAGCATTTTTAAAAATCCAGTGATATCGAAGATTGCTAATTATTTGGAAACCTCAAGAAAACTTATATCACGATGCTATAATTAGATTTTTTTTAATATGGATTTTTAAAAGAGTATAAGGTAGATATATACATACATGTAAGGATGTGAAATATGTTATTTTAAAATTGTAATTGAAGTAATTTTATGGCTTTTGAATTTATTGTAATTTTTGTATCTATTATCTTAAATCATTTCTAGTATTCAGGTATTTTTTTGTCATATAAAATAAATGTTCTTTAAATAGTTGTTTTCATGTCCAACTTACAGAATTCTTCAAACAATCATCATCCACATCAAAGTTTGATGTATCTGTTGGGCTGCTGACTTCAGGGATGTAAGGTGCTTCACAGTTCCGTATGTTATCCCAGTCAATCCCTGCAAAGAATGGGTGGCCTTTAAAATCTTCTATTCCATTCTGCCCAAGTCTATGCTCTCTGCTGCAGATGAGTCTTCGAATAAGGTCCTTGGCATTTTCAGACACATCTGTTACTTGGATAGGAAACTGAAACCGCTCCTTAAAAAGAAAAAAAAAGGAGAAAATTATGGCTACACTGGGAAATGACAATTTTCTGTTCTATTTTTACCGCACAGTGAAACAAAAACTTACAATCTGTTATGTTTATATCAATATACTGGGAAGATTCAAAGGACTACCAGCTGCCTGTTCATTTCTATTATGTTCAAGGCTGAATCCTTAGGGGACTGAATTGTTGGGTATAGTCCAAAAACAGTGTCAACATCATAAATTCTATTTTCATTTTTAATACTTAAGTATGTGTATTTCTTCAACTGTAAGACACCATTGATTGTAAGACACACCCTAACTTAAGTGCCATCACCAAAAATATGTAAGATACACCTGCAATTCTAAGACGTACCACATTTTTAATTATGTCTATATAGGGAAAAAGTGCATCTTAGAATTGAAGAAATACAGCATATTCTTATTTCAGCTTGTTATATAACTATTCTATTACGTGAATTACCGAACCACTTTCTAATTTGGTAACTTGAATTCTATTTTAGGATGTAATTAGAACCACTTCTAATTTTGTAGCAAGATATATTCTTGGCTAGGGATTAAAGGGATTCCATCAGATCCAGGTATTAACATAAACATTACTATACTATTACTATGAACTTGTTTATTTAACATCTTGTCTTTGCCTAGTCACAAGATAGCTGTCCTGAGTCCCCCTTCGGGGGTTGAGAAGTGACGAGATAGAAATATGGGAAATAAAATAAATAAATTCAAAGTAATTCATAAAAATTAAAAACAAAATACAATTTGCAAAGTACAGGTTGACTGTTATCTCGATCAAAATGCTTGGGAGCAGAATTTTTTGTATTTTTTATTTTTCTGTATTTTGAATGACCTATTCTATATTAGCATATTCTTGGTGAATGAAGGATGGCGGGAAGGGGGCTAGTCACATATTAATCACGTGGAATATTTTCCCTCGAGGAGCCCTGAGAGAGAACATCTGGGAAAGAGAAGAAGAAGAAGAAGGGGGAGAAGATTCAGTTTACTCAAGGTCTCTGTAAAAAGCAAATATCCCATGTGCTTTTGACTTCTAGCACACTTTCTGTTCTTTTAGTAAAATAGCCAGAAGAGAGGAAAACATATCCTCATTCCAAATCCCTGCATTTTTTTTATTCTCTTGAAGCTGGATACAGCTGTTTCTATAGTGCCCAATCTGCATCACCATTAGTCACCAGATGTATTCAGGTGGAAGGTAAGTGTAAAACAGTTGTTCTCAACCTGACGGTCCCCAGGTGTTTTGGCCTACAACTCCCAGAAATCCCAGCCAGTTTACCAGCTGTTAGGATTTCTGAGAATTGAAGGCCAAAACATCTGGGGACCCACAGGTTGAGAACCACTGGTGTAGAAGCATCTGGGATACCTGCTTTTTACAGAGATTTCATGTAAATGGAGCAGCTAGATATTCTTGATGGTTCAATGTATACAAACTTTGGTTCATACTAAAAGGTATTAATGATATAAATACTTTTTGGCTATGTGTATAAGAAACTTACATGAATTTTGTGTTGAGACCTGGGTCCCATTTCTAAGATTATTGATGTATATTCACATACAGGTATTCCAAATTTTTAGAAAAATCTAAAATTCAAAACACTTCTAGTCCCAAACATTTCAAATATGGGATTCTCAATACCATTAATAATACTGTTCTATATAACAGTAGTTCTGAAAAGGGTTGTACCAGTTAAATACAAACCATAGTTAATTAAATGAGTAATATAAAATGATAGAATATGAAAGCACTTATCGGTTCTTTGTGAGTTGCTAATGATCTACATATATATAAAAAGACCACTCACTTTATGATTCATTATCTTTCCATAGGTCTCTACCAGGGATTCTGCATAAAAGGGTGTTTCTCCATAAAGCATTTCATACATGCAAACACCTAGGGACCACCAGTCACATTCAGGGCCATATTTTCCTTTCCCATCTTCCATGGCTTGTAAGATTTCTGGAGAGATGTAGTCTGGTGTTCCAACTGCCACTGATGACTGAACCTGAAGATTTTGATTTTGACAATAAAAAATAATGTTCATTAATTGCTAATATTTCTCAATGTGAATGTTTATACTGTGGCATCAAATGGTGATGGACAAAAGTAAACTGAAATAAAAGAGAAAATGTACAATCAGGCCCACACATATACTCATTCAATTTATGTTTAAAGATATGAAAAGATGAAAAGTCTGCTACCCTCCAAGGCAATCTATTCCACTGTTGAACAATTCTTGTTGAAAAAAAATCTTCCTATTGTTGAGAAATTGGTCTAAATATCTTGAAGACACAAAATGTCATCTGACCATGGAAGCTAAGCAGGTTCTGCCTTAATGAGTACTTGAATAAGAGACTGCCAATGAATATCATGTGCCATAGGCTATAATTCACAACTAGGAACTGCCAAAATTACCTCTCAGTACTCCTTGCCTAAGAAAACTTCATGAAATTCACAAGACTGCCATAAGTTGTCAGATGACATGAAGATACATAAACATCATTTTTAAGTGGAAATTTCTTTTCTTGTAATTTCAGTGTTGTAGAAGAAACATATATAATTCTCCAACATATGTAAAATGGGCTGGATTTTGTTATACTGATTGGAGTATATCAATTTCCCGTATTACATTCGTTACTCAGTCTCTTCCCCATGTTTCCAGCATCACTGTTCAAGCTGATATAACATATCTGATGCTATTCCAACCTGAGAACATCAGTCCTCCCTTGTCATTTCCTTTTTTGCAGGAGTACTGCAAGGGTCGGACAGACTTTTCACATGTAGGTTAAAGAAATCGATTAGCCAGCCGACACTGAGAAGGAAGAATTTCTTTTTTCTTCTTTGATGTCTTTCCTGCATTGCATCCTCACATTGTAATAAATATTTTGTCAGGTCTTTGCTAAAGGTACACAAAATCTGCCAGTAGGGACCTGAGTACTTGCAAGCATTATAAAGACAAAACAAACAACCACAATTTCTCAACATTTATTTATTTATTCAGATTTCAGATTTGTATAAATATAGTCTTTTTGCTGGGAAATACAATAGTCTCCGGAGCGAAGATCTGGTATAACAGAAACAGTATTTGGTATTTGGGAATAATAATAATAATAACAACAATAATAATAATCTTTATTTATACCCTGCCACCATCTCCCCAAGGGGACTCGAGGGCAGCTTATATAGGAAGCCAAGCCCAGCAATACAATAAAACAATATACAACAGAACACAGCAAAATAAAATAAAAAATAAAATAAAATACAAACCCACATTACACATATCAGAAATTGATCACACTGGGCGGGTCGAGTTAAAGAGATTAAAAATTTAAAACACTGGCGAGACAGCAATGTAATGTGTTTGGACAGAAAATCTGAGAGGTAGATTAGGGTGTGATTGAACTAGCAGGTAAAATAAAGTGCTATCGAGGGCCATTTTACAAAAGTAGGTCATGTCAGGGCGTTATTGTTCATTCATTCATTGAAGGCACTCTGGAACTGCCAGGTTTTTAAGCTCTTCCTGAAGACTGCCAGAGTGGGGGCTTGTCTAATTTTTCTGGGAAGCAAGTTCCAGAGTTGGGGGGCCACCACAGAGAAGGCCTTCTCCCGCGTTTGCAATGGAGGCGGGAGCGAGAGAAGGGCCTCTCTGGAAGAGATCGTGTAGGTTCATAAACAGAAATGCAGTCACGCAGGTAGGCACTTATTGCAATGGAATAGGGATGAACAGTGAAATGAATGAATCTTATCAGTTATTAGTTATTCTTCTAGAAAAAAAATTGAACTACTTTATTATTTTGACATATAATTACTGGGCTGACAATTTTGCAGCCAAGTAATGTGGCTTTTATTATCAGAGATATGATCAGAAATTGTAGCTGCAAACACAGGACAGCATTTAAAAGGCATCTGAAAAAATATTTTTGCTTGTATTTTAATCCTAACTTACTGTTCCATCTTCCATCAATTTCAGACAGGAACCAAAATCTGCTAACCGAATGTGTCCATTCATATCCATCAAGATGTTGTCTGGTTTGATGTCCCTGTAAAGAAAATTCACTTGGATCATTCCATTTTATTTCTCATTATATCAGGGCAAGTACAAAAAAAGATTCTGCATTTCAAATTGTCCATAAAACCAATGGACAATGGATGTTTTACTGTAAAAAAAACTATTGCAAAATGCTCTGGAAAACAAAAATTATATATGTCTGCTTAGAGATAAGATTAATCAAGTTCAGTGGGGTTTACTTTCAGAAACATAAAAAAGATAACAGCACAAGACCTGGTTCCAACTGTCAGTTCAAACTAGAGTTGTCACTGGAATGAATAAAACTTGCATTAAGTGCTGATTTAGCAAGTAGCCATTGGTTTCCTGAGTTTGCTTTAGCTGCAATTGGATTTACATCTAAATGAAGTAGTCTGGACCCAATTACATTAATTTCAAACTTAATAAAGGGACATGTAAATGACAGACACCTACAAATGTTAAATCAGTGACATCACACACATTTATTCATCTTATTGCTAAATGCACATTCATTTATTATTAATATTCTTTACCTATTTCCATGAAATCTTTTCCTAATTTGTATTGCAAAAAGACTGCAATAATGCTTAAAATTACTGTAAAATAAAACAATAAATATTCATGAAATATTTTTTACAAAATCACTAAAATATAAATATTAAAAATAATGATGATTTAACAACTTTTTTGAAAATCAAACATGAACAATTCTGATGGGAACTAATTACAATATTTAGCGCAATGTATATTTTGTTAATGTATAAATGGTCCCATTACTTTAGCTACGGAAAACACTGACTTTTAATAACATTCTCAAGAATTATGGAAATTGTAACCTAATTTAAAATGAAAAAGGAATAAGTCAAGGTGTGGACCTGTTTAACAGAGGAATTGCGAGATCTTATATTACTGATTGTTGGATAAGGGTCATGGGTAACCTTGAAAAAATGCAGAATTTAAGACTAGTCTTGCTCCCCCCCCCCCCCACAACTAGGAACACACCATCACTTTCAGACAGTTTGATGTATCTGCTTTATTTCAAATATATCTAATACTCTATTTGTTTAAAACATGTAGCCTAAATCCACCTTGCAGTCTTAAGTAGAATCTAAGAATCAATGCTGATTTTCAAAGTGCCCATTAATTCAAGTAGTCTATTCTATGGGCGTAACAGCAGCCATTAGAAGTTTATCACTTTAAAAAGAAATTTCTGGACAATCACTGAAAACTAGTTTCTTTAAAGTTATGTGGGTACTTGTTTTTAACTCACAAGTACTCATCCCAAGAAACTGGTGAATATTATTCTTTGAACCGCAACAACTTTTTGCTCAAGATTAACAGAGAATTTAGAATTGTGGCATGAGAAATGTGAAGAAGACCGGGGTAAGATGGGGGCACTTAAGGCTCTGGGAGTTGACTAGAAAATCAAATGGCATGTGTTATGTTTCACCTAAACATTACCCAATACCAATATGCCCAAATGTTTAAAATGTTAATGACCTTCTAATGACTTGGCTTGAAAATATAATAGTTCCAATATTATTAATGTGTCAAATATAATTTACATTGTATGACTATTTTATGTTATATGTTAAACTCAGATCTTTACTATTTCTTATAAAAATTAAATGATAGCTTTTTAGTTACAGATGGGCCCCCCTTTTGATCCTGGCAACCAATATTGTTGAACCCAGTTATTACATGGTAATAAATATATCGCAAATACAAAGGAGACTAGTGGGGAATAGAAAATCAAGTGGGTGGAGGAAAAGAGCATTCAGGGTGAGGGGGAGCATAACTCTAACAGGTGCTCTCCACATAGTGATTTTGGTTGCATATTCTGAAGCTGACATTCTCTAGGATCAAGATTAAAACATGTCAGAACCATTGAAACTATTAATGGTTCCAGTGATCTATGATGCATACTCTTAGGATTTTGGTTGCTTAAGTTTTGGTAAAAACAAAAACACAACTTATGTACACACAAACCTCATGAACGATCTCATGAAATAAGATTGTCTTCTCTTATTTTATTCCTTAATACTGAAGTTACCTGCCTTTTGTATTAGGATTTTAGAATTAACTTTGAATGCTACCAAAGCATGGAATAGTACACAATAGAATATACATTCACAAGCCAACTTATACATGCCTTGCATATGCTTGGTTTACTCACTTAAAAAAATACAGAGAGAACACACATTCTGGCGGTTTTGTATTCGTCGCTGAGCCTGGAGCCCCAGGTCTCGGCGGTGACCAGGGGAGCATTTGCACAGCTCAGGCTCGTGCGCCAGCTGCGCCCATACCTTGGGAAGTCTGACTTGGCCACGGTAGTCCACGCCCTTGTCACATCCCGCCTAGACTACTGCAACTCTCTCTACGTGGGGCTGCCCCTGAACACGGCCCGGAAGCTGCAATTAGTCCAACGCGCGGCAGCCATGATTCTAACAGGAGCGGAGCGCAGGGAGCACACAACCCCCCTGTTGCACCAGCTCCACTGGCTGCCGATTTGCTACCGGGCCCAATTCAAGGTGTTGGTATTGGCCTATAAAGCCCTAAACGGTTCCGGCCCAAGATACCTATCTGACCGCATCTCGGCCTATGAACCCACCTATGATCCCGCCAGCCTCTCAAGCACGGTTGGCGGGGACGAGAGATAGGGCCTTCTCGGTGGTGGCTCCTCGGCTGTGGAACGCCCTTCCTGTAGACGTTAGGCTGGCACCATCTCTCATGACATTCCGTAGAAAGCTGAAGACCTGGATGTTTGTGCAGGCGTTTGAGTAATTCAGTGCAATTTTGGTAATTTGAACATAGGAACGGAACAATGGATGACGAATTTGTATCACGCTTGGATGATGAGGCGATCGGGGATGGGATTGTGATACCTGTGTATTGATGATTGCTTATTAGTTATTAAGGGAAATGTGTAATTTAACTGTTATTGTATATTAATTATTGCTGTTTTTACTGTCTTTGCTGTTTGGAAACCGCTGTGAGTCGCCCTCGGGCTTGAGATACAGCGGTATACAAGAATAGTAAATAAATAAATAAATAAATAAAGTGAAATATGACAAAACATGCTTTTTGGAAACCACTGTAATTATAGGGAGTGGATGACGCCCCTATTAAAACAGCTTCACTGGTTGCCGATAAGTTTCTGGTCCCTATTCAAAGTGCAGGTCATCACTTACAAAGCCCTAAATGGTTCAGGCCCTGCCTATTTTCATGACTGCATCCTCTCCATGCTCCTGTGGATACGATAAGATCTGCCGGGGAGGCCCTCCTCACGGTCCTGTCACCCTCACAAGCGCAGGTTGTAGGGAGAGAGCCTTCTCAGTGGTGTCCTCCCGGCTTTGGAATGCCCTCCCCAGGGAGATTACATGCTTAGTTGGAAGTAAACAAATAAATTTTATTAAATACAGAGGTTCTTACTTCTGAGTAAGAATTAACCAAAATAAATTGAGGCTGTACAATGATGTGGAAAATATGGATCCCATGTTGGGAGAAAGGTAATATATAAATAAATCAAACAAACATACATGTGAAATGGAAGCGTGAATGAATTGAAAGAACTAGCTGTGGTCAATCCAGAAATTATTTTAATTGGTTTATGTGATAGTTCAGCGCTTTCCGCTTGCCATCACCTACTATGAAACATCCTGATGAAGACTGCCAACCCACTTCCCACCCTACTTCAGAATCTAAATCTTCCTTGTGAACAATAAACATTCAGCTTCTATTTTCTTTCCTCTGCTAGGCTTTTTCTGTTGAACATTTCAGTTTCTTCCGAGTTTTCTTTGCTGTCATCCAGCTTTTATTATGCTACTTTGTTTTAGGACATGAATAGTCTGCTTACTATTACACGAAGAAAATACACATCTGGTCTAGACACAAAAACCACACAAAACTCCCATATTATTGTTCTCTAGACTCATGAAAATTCAAAATAAGAGATGAACAGGCAGTGAAAATCATTACTTTAAAAAACAAAAATAAATAAATAAAACAAACATATACTTCAAATGGAACTTTATCATTACCAGATGATTTAAAATTTACAAGACAAAAAAAACTATGAGAATTCATAGTGCCATTGTAATAAATACAATGAAACCGTAACATGGTTGCAACATTTGCTTCTCTCAGATGTCAGTACTGAGTACTGCTGGATAAATGTTGCAGCTCTAAAGAGTCCCATGATGAATGCTAATAGGTTTTAATCTTTTATTCTCATCATAATTTTTACATTTTATAAGGCCGCAAGTCAAGAGCTAGGCCGGATTGGTGTTTTCACTATTTTCAATAGCTTCATGTTTTGCCCCTAATGTAGCATTCCATGACAATGCTGGAAACGACAATCACGATAATTTTGTGTGGTTGTTATGTCTAGACCAGATGTTCAATCATGATTACAAAAATATCAATCATGTAATTGATTTTTTTAAATCAGGACAACACATAGCAAACCTGAGCCACCAACTATTATTGATTAGGTCATGTGGAAAAAATGACTGTTTCATGATAAAAGAAAACAACTATTTTCATAAACACTAAAATTCATTCTGTAGACCCAGTTTATATGTTTAAGAACGCCAACAAAATACCAAGGGAAATTAGCAGAAATGTGCCTAGCTGATCCAATTTGCAAAGCTCCAAGAGTAGACAATCCCAAGGAAGTGAGAGAAATAATCTTTATCTGAAACATGACAGATTGTAACAATTAGGGTAGAATGTTTTGAAGCGCTGAAGATTCATTAATCAAAGCTAATCCTGAATTAAAATGTTTAATTATATGCAGAGTTTTCAATTCCATTTCCTGTTTTCATAAAGTAATAATTGTTATTTTGAAAGACTCCCTATCTAATTCCAAATTCAGTAAATAAATGCTGCCAATCTCAGTTTTATTATTTAAATATAAAAGCTATTTCCTTTCACTTGTTACAGATAATATGATCAATATAATTGCAGCAAATAAAATCAGGTTTCTGCTCTTACAAAGACCTCAACTCTACTTAAGTATGTTCCCCCATCCCCCCATCCACATGTTCTCAAAAAAACTTACTATGAGATGGCATCAAAATCTATGCAACTTAAATACACTATAAAGTACCAAAATAATTATGTGAGTCCATGTTCACATTAGTAGCATTATCAGTTCTGGTCTAGTCTTTGTTGCTATTTTTTCATATATGCATTTAGTACATTTATAAAGCTACACAGTACTATACTATGGTATGATTAAGAAGAATTATAGTTATATAAAATAAAATAAAATAAAAAACTTAAAAATACAATAACTAAAACAATGAAAGTAATGAATACAATAAGAAAAATAAAATGGCCAACAGGCCAGCTTTAAAATGCAATTTTAGTATCAAATGTACCACAAAAGGAGGGTATTTCCACAATTAGACACAGATCCTATTACTGTTATATCCATTTAAATTATGCATATCCCTTCTTTCCACTCTTGAGCTTCAAGAGGACTAATAAAACATGTAATAGGCCACTAGCAATCAAATCCAAATAAATCTAAAACCAGTTGAAACATAACTTCCAATTTAGCAAAACAGCAGCAATCAATAGCAAGATACTGCATAAGTGACTGAACAAATAAGACCTTGGGGGATTACACTATTCCGTAGTCTAAGTTGAAGCTAAACAAAAGAGAATATCTGAAAATCTAAAATTCCTGTGCTTGACCAGATAAATTCTTCGATAATTTGTTAGAGGATCAGCTATAAATAATTTAAAAAGAAACACACAAGACTTAAATGTGACTACACAAGAAAGCAATCTACTTCAACTATTAAAGGCATTTTATGAACTTTTAGGCCCAGCATTATTTATTTATTTCGAATATTTATATCCTGTCCTTCTCAACCCCGAAGGAAAACTCAGGGTTTGTAAAAACATATTAAAATATTGACCATTAAATATTAAAACACAAATGAGCCTAAGTCCCCAAATCCAAATCGTAATCCAGAGTTCCAGTCCAAGGTCTAACTGTATTTCAACAAACTTATTCCTTATTTTAAATTTAAGTTTCCACTGCCTTTAGTGTCAGGAGTCAATGATATTAACACAGGAAGTCTACTGTGATATTATTCTGCAATTAAGAATACAATATTATAATTCTTTTCTTAAAGAATGGAAATAACATATTGAACCACAACCACCTCTAATTTAATGCTCTGCATGACAATGTAATATTCATCGGTAGAGAAGCAGGCCTGATTGGAGGATGGAAATATTTTTGTATTTCAAATGTGTGTAACTACTCGCTGTAATTTCTGATTCCATCACCCTGCTTGGTGTCTTTTATGCTAGCTTTGCATTTCTCAAAGGAAACTTTAAACCAATGGGCTTGCCCATTTGATCCAGCAATTTAGAGGATCACAGCTTTCAAGTTACATTTTCCATGCTATAATGCAGATTTTAAAATGCTGGTTCTTAAAAGCTTAGCCTCTACATGAGGCTAAGCCTCTTGATGAGGATGATTGAGAATAAATATATTGATATAAATATGTTTTTGTATTTATTTCTTAGTATGGAAACAATATGATCGCATGGTGTAAGATGAAAGACAGGGACATAGGCAACTCTCTCTTGCCTCACTAATCCAGCACTGCTAAGATCACTGGGTATGCTCAACCTATTAGCCTGTCATTCCAGAGGAAAGGGCATATTTTGTAAGCAAATCTCACAGAGCTTACCACTGAAAGCTAAAAAACCCACATCTATTTCACAATATAGCAAATCAAGGTAATTAGAAACGTATTTCTTTCCAGTGTATAAATATAATTTCCATGTTAAATCTGGTAACAGCCAGATTAAAAAAATGGAAGGGGGAGAGAAAACTGCATTGTGAAGGCTGGTAGGTAGCAACAGTTAAGATCCAAAACTACCCTATTTACTAAAAATGTAAGAATACTAATGCCACTACTAGAGGTCTGTAGCATGATCTAAAGATTAAATAAGGTCTGTTAAGTAACGTTAATTCATGAGACAGACTTTGGACCTATGTGGTAGTAGGAGTCACTGGCTGGTAAAGGAGTAGAAAGAGTAATCTCCTTAAGAATGTCACATCCATCTGTATGCACCATCTGTCAAAGGAATCCTGAAAGGAGAGGCTATAGAGGAATCCAAAATATGTTCAGCTGTTCTAATGTAAATTGCTTCCTGATACTGTAATCTCACTACTGTACACATACATGTATGTATATTTATATATATATAGAACAAAGTAAAAGAAATATTCTCCTCTTTTACTTTGTACTAAATATAGACTAGATACCTTTTGCACTATCCTATTTTGGGATACCATTAAAGTTTAAACTGTTAAAAAGAAAACAAAAAACATGACAATTAATGGAAAATAGACAAGAGTTGAGCTGATTTATACTATCTTTCACATCAGAGCAATTCCGTATTTTAAATACATTAGTTATGGGGAGAAAGAGGTAATAACCACAGTAATTTAATTACATCACTTCTTTTTCCACTTGATTTGAGGCTGTTGGGAAAAGTGAAAAAATGTGGGTAAGGAATTTGAAACAAGAAATAAAGTGGCTTGCAATCCTTTTATATCCTTTTATGGGAGTGCTATTGAAATCAATGTGTCTTAGGGCAGGGCTGTATACATTCAAATTAACATCATTTGTGATCTAGTCAAAGACAGCCAGATCATGTGGTTACTTCCTTCCATAATTTCATGAGAAAGGAAGTTGTCAGCAAGGCATGTCAGAGGAGTTTCTGCGTTTAGCAGAGTTTGTTTTAAAAGAGATACAAAACCATATGTAGTCACATGTTATTAGCAGTACTTTCCTCGGTAATGCCTGTAATTTGCTTCAGAAAAAGGATATTTATTATTTATTTATTTCACACATTTATACCATGCCCTTCTCATCTCCAAAGGGGGACTCAGGGCGGCCTCACAACAGGAAAGCATTAGATACCAACACATGCAATTATAAAAACAAATACAGTTAAAACAAATAGTTAAAACTTCAGTTAAAAACATCAATTTAAAATTACACATGTTCAAAGTCATAATCCAGGGTTTATCCATTGTTGGTCACATAAGATAACTCTCATTATTACTGCTGCGTCTGCTGCTCAAATAATGGATCTGGACCAAACTCTACAAGGATACTCGATAGGTGCAAATGTGAACACTGGTAGAGTTTGGGGAAAACGGAATCTTGACATTTGGGAGTTGTAGTTGCTGGGATTGATAGTTCACCTACAATCACAGAGCATTCTGAATCCCACCAACAATAGAATTGGGCCAAACCTCCCACACAGAACCCCCATGTGGGTCACAGCAATGCGTGGCAGGGGACAGTTAGTACACATATATATACACACAAAATACATATACACAGACTGGCCGGCAGCAACGTGTGGCAGTAGGTGGCTAGTATCTGATAAAATCTGAAAAACTGTGGGAGTCTGAGAAAGCCCTAAGTACACATCAGCAGAGACCAACCCCATATCACATATACTTCTCTCTATGATCTATTCACTTGTTTGCCTCCAATCAAGAATGTATCCCCTTCGACAGGCATGAGGATAGGAGAGAAGTAGCATAATTTGGTCTTCTTCGTGTTCTTCCACTTAAGAAGCAAACCGTATTTGCCTGATAAACTGTTTTACTTGATATATGTTCATGCCCATATTCTTCAAGGCTGCAAGTTCACCAGCATCATAATAACAAATCTAGGTCTGCAGCCAATTTAAAATCAACCAAGACAGTCATATCCAAACATATCTGATACCCAGCTGCCTGAGGATATTTGTGACTAAGGATAGCTGCTAAAATCCTTAGAATTGAAAGATGGTTTCTTTAGGAATATTAACGTAAGTCTCTTTTTCAAGATAGCTGAAATCAACAAGGAATAATTTATTACCCCTGAAACTCTATCAGTCACTCTATTTCTGTTCATGCTGTAAGTCCAGAAGTTCAAGGAGCAAGCAAGCAATGTGCGTTGGACTTATACTTTGAGAACATGCCCTTCCTCCAGCCCAACTTCTCTTTCTATTGGCTACATCAAATTTGCATCATTTAAATTTCACTACATCAGTGTACATGAAAGAAGTGATGGTAAGTAAAACGATTATGTGGTGGCAATTTTTAGAATTAGAATATATTCTGATTTTCCTCTAACAATCATTCTGTGAGGTTTATCAGGATGTGAGAGCTGATGACCTATCTTCACTCAAAATGTTCATGGTTCACTGGGGTTCAGCACTATTTTTCTCATATTAAAAATGCAAAGAGCTACTACCCATTCGAGGATAACAGAGGATAGAAAACAACCTTTAGTGTCATCCCTTTCCACATCCCTTGTAGGGATGGGTCCTGTTATAAATCTTTAATACAAGTTCTGTATACTAAGGCTGCGTGTACAGAAACTGATGGGTCACTGTAGAATTTTAAATTTCGAAGACCCTGAAAATGTCAGTTACAGTTGTCATTGTACACATTACTAAAACACTTATAGAAGGTTCATTGCTTAACAAAATAACTGGGTAGACAAATGATCGCTTCTACAAGGATTAGTGGTTTTTTTTCGCCGGGGGGGGGGGGGGGGAGAAAACTGGGGATTCATGCTAGTTAATAGAACAAAGAGGCATGGTAGGCTTGAGCAGAATCTGGTTAAAACCCATGAGCTAGGCAGTATTCAAGTACATATGTATATCTGCCCTTTAAAATGTGCAGAAAACTCTCATCCATCCTTGCATAGTCCCAATGTGACTCTTGTGGCCCAGCTACTTGTTAAAAGAAAAATTAATTGTGCAAGATGAAACTACATTAAAACGATATGAAACTACATATCTAGTTTGGCCATCAGGGTGGCCTTCTTTCCAGCTATATTTTCTTACCACTTATTTTGCTTCCTTAAGATTTTGCTGTATGGATTTTAGCCAATTTTACTATTAGAAAATAAATGAACTATAAGGGTAGCAATATCACTACTGCCTGCTGCTCAAGAAAATGTTAAGATTTATGAAATGTTTTTACTAGCTTTTAAACTAAATAAACACAGCTGCACCTGAATCAACAGCAGCCTTTGGCAGATCTTTTGGCATGACATCAGGAAGAACACAGTGTCAACTAGTTCAGCTTTGTGTTACAATTTATAACAATGACAACAACAATTCCTACTACTACTCCTGAAGAGTCATTCATAATGTTCTCAGTAAGGAAAGGATCAATTATATTGTAACAGTAATAGTTTATCAATTCAATACCATTATAACACAACATCAAAAGACAGCTGAGATTTAGAATTAATTGATGAGAGTTGAACCAAGCAGACTTCTTGCTCAGAAACCAGTGTTTTCTTTATAGAAAAACAATTTTCTGTCCAGAAAATAATAGTTTTGTGAAAAGGCATCCTCATGATTTCTTTGCACAATAATTTCTCCACAATTCACATACAAAGTTGTTTAACTGTTTTGCCATTGTGATTTGCTAAGTTGACTTGGCTTCATAGCAACCTATGAATGACAGATCTCCAAGCACCCCAGTGATCAACTGCCCTGCTTAGGTCTTATAAAATCAGGACTGGATTCATGACATAACGAATCCACTTATAGCATAATCTCCCTGTATATATGCTTCTGCACATGTGAAGAAAATGGTAACTGTGAACCATAAAGATCCAATATTACAGGGAATACTTTGAAATATATAAATATATGGTAATTAAAATGTATTCATTAATTTTGGGGAGTTTCCATTTAGAAACAATTCAAAGAGGTAAACCTTTCAATGTTTCAAAGTCAAAGTTTTAAATAATACTACAAGAGGATGTTCTACTGTGGAAGGAACCCAAATCACATGTCTCAACAAGCCTAAAATAGTAAAAGACCTCATTTTGAAGTGTTTCCAATGCAATTTAACTGACTCAGACAAAGTAATGGAAAATTCATTACTAATAAAAAATGAAAAGTGATTACTTTTAATGAGAATTGGGGGGGGGGGGGAATCTTAAGATGGATTTAATGGAGGATATAATGAAGAGAAAGAAGAATCATCACTGCATAGTTTTGCAGTGCCCAAAGAATTTGCAAGGAAAATTGAAACATTAAGTGCGATGACAGAAAACAACAGGCAACACAAGAATAAAAAGGGTAATTATGAAGATGATACTTAAGTATCATCTTCAAATAATTATTCGGCTTGCACCTCAGAATCCTTTGCACAATGAATTTTATGTACTCTGGCTTTGATGATGGGATGGCTGTTTTTAATTTGCTATCTTCTGAGAATGTCTGGGTTTCCATGATCATTAAGCTGAGTGCACATTTGGAGCAAATGGAAATTTAAAAGTGAGAAACATCTTCTCTTACGTTTTTGAGTGGTTTTGCATGTGGTATGAAAGTAGGATATAATTGTTAGTCTGTAGTTGAAACACATACTGATAATTGTGTCTACACTGTAACAAACAGTATAAAAAACAACTTACTTTGAGAATTGAAGTAATATGTTCTGACTCGAAAGATGTTGCTTCATGATGATTCATGTTTTGAGATGCACTGTGTGCAGGGGGAATATATTGTGGCTGCTTTGTATTGTGACTATTTTGCTCTTGTTTGTTTGTTTGTTTGTTTAACTAAGGATCTGGAACTGGAAAGTACTAGTTTCTGTTTCTAACTGGTGTTGTATTTGTTTTGTTTGTTTGTTTATTTATTTATTTACCTATTTATGAACTGCCTTTTTCTACCCCGAGGAGGACTCAAGGTGGCTTACAATCACACCTCCATGCTGTCTTAAAACATAACACGTCAATTAAAACATAAGTTAAATATTAAAACATCTTTATAAATAAAAATGTAATGTTTGTTTGTGGGATTAACAGAACTCAAAAACCACTGGACGAATTGACACCAAATTTGGACACAAGCCTCCTATCAACCCAATGTATGTCCTTCACTCAAAAAAATTGATTTTGTCATTTGGGAGTTGTAGTTGCTGGGATTTATAGTTTTTTTAAGTGGAGTTTTTAAGTGGAGTTTTTAAGTGTAGAATTTTCAAATACTTTAGTTGACTTCATTCCGTATAAACTAGCCTGGTTCGATTGCTTATATGTGGCCGTGTGATACTTATTTTGCCGTAAGGTGTAAGGGGGCTTTTTTGTTTATGGTGTCCACTTTGTGGAATGAGTTCCTCAGTGGGATAAACCAGGTATTTTGAAACAGTGTTTCACCAGCAATTGAGCACTTAGATACTTGCTCAGACATTTTCCCACTCATCAGTTAACCTTAGCAATTCTGGTGAATTTATTGAAATGTTTTATTATTTTTATTACTTCATTTTGTTTTGTTTTGTGAGTTTAATATTACAATACTTCTGGTTTGGAATTTTTTTGAATGAAAAATAGTATATAAATAACACTCAGACCCAGAAGGAAATTTTACCCTTTACCACATAACGAAACTTTATTTCATACAGTTTTTATATTAATATGTAAATAGCTTTTGTATGAGTTACAGTATCTTCAACAAAAATTTGATTTCTCCACATACAGGCTTACCTAACTCAACATTTTATTTCACTAAAAGCTCTTATTTCGTTTATTTTAAAATCTAAATACATTTGATTTCCAACCAAAACACAGATGTTATTTTTAGCAAACCATAAACCCAGCAAGGAACCTAGCAAGGAATTAAGGATTTACTTATGTTTATCATTTCCATTTCTATAACTCAAAAGGAAAAAAAGAAGAATAATTATGAGGACTTTTTAAAGAAGTTTTGATTTCTAATGACTAAGTGCGGAAATAAATACCTTCTGTGACTATTTCAGAATAAATCACTGTTAAGGGTTCTCTCTCTCTAGCTATCTACCTACAGGCAAAGTACAACCCTCCAAAAGCTGTTAGTCTGTAACTTCCATCAGCCCTGTCTGATAGCATGACAAATTACAATGGATGCTGAAAGCTGCAGTCCAGTATTTGCAACATCACACTTTGCAAACCAAATTATGTAAGCCAATTAATGGAAATTGCCCAGCCATATCCTGGTTATGCTTTCCTAAATTCTGATAAAATAATAACTCAAATTTTAATTTCACTTTCATTAACTCCCCCCCCCCCCCCCCCAGAAAAAGCCACTGAATGATACTTTTCCTTTCAACTAACATAATATCTTTTAAAAGGTGTATTTTTAACAGAATATTTGTGGGTTTGGAACACAATCCACTCAATACATCAGCATACACTTATTCATATGAAATGTGGGGTGCAAATTTAGTCTTGTTTCTGTCAGCCCCAACAACACATTTCCATGAGGTGACTTTTTGCAAAAAGTTGTTGTCAGGTAAACCTCTATGTCTAATCATCATATCATTATGTTAATTGTCTGGGATTCCTCATTAGAGTCCAAAGGCTCATTTGTTTTGATGACTTTCTAACAAAATAAATTTATTAAACTACTGAAGAAGAAGAAAACCCCAAGTATTTCATGCTGCTTGTTTTATTTATAGCTTTTCTTTAGATCCTCTTTGAAAAGGTATACAGGTCATTCAAATATGTTTTGAACACATGAATTAAACAGGGCACACTGAATAATCTGGAGCAATAAGAGTAAAGCACCATATCCACATGTAGCAATGCAGCTATGTGAGAATATCAGTTACTTCTGGCAGTAGTTGGCACAACTGTCTAATGGAAAATTCTTTACATTTCCACACAAGCATGCTTGCTTGATATATCTAAAACACTTTCCTGAAATAGGACAGCTCCCAGTTTCTTCACCAGAAAAGAATAGTGCTGGCACACAGATGTGTCTTCCCCATGTTTCTACTATTACAACTGCAAATAAAAGTAAAAGGTCATATTTAAATGGCAGGTCAAGTATATTGCTGTTAAAAGTTTTAATTTTTTTCAAAAAAGCCTATGCCTTAAAAATATGGTTTGTGTTAACTGTAGTACAAGTGATTAAAACTGCCATTCTGGATAAAAGGGGAAGATTTATGAAGCAGAGATGTCGGTTGCACTGGCAAAGCTACAAATAACACCATGAAAGTCATGGGAATCTGTTATGAAAGGAGTATGAGCAAGACAAGAAGCATGCCTGCAATCATCTAATTTAACTAACAGCTAATCTAACTCTAGAGAGCTTTACCATTTGAAGATGGAAAATATTACAGCATGATTTGCACTGGCAGTGAAGAAATCAGAAAAGTCTCTAAGGGAAAGTCGCAGATATTTTCAGTCATAGCTACTGCAGTAACCTTGACAATGAACATACAAACTGAAGGTCTACATTTGCTCTCTTTTCCATTTTAGTCCCTTAGATGCCAAGCACTCTACCATTCCCTCATGGGCTTTCCTGCAATGCTCACTGACTCTTGCCAAGTTTTATCTCCTCTTAAAAATATTGTCTGCATTGCATCTGTGGCATTACATCACTGAAAAGAAGACTGACATGTATTTATCATTCGTACACATCTACCTCCATTTGTTCTGTTCACTAATCAGGGACTTCAGACATCTAGGTTATGCACTGCTCCATGAAGGATTCACAAAGTAGGAAGCAATAAAATTCCTGCCTGATGTCCAATGTCTCTTCTTTAATACTCCAGTTAGAGTATTCCACCTCATGAAATAATCTGTCCCACTGCAGAGTTCATCTTATCTCTAGGAAGATTCTCTTGCTTATGCAAAGAGGCAAACTTTCCTTACATTGTCTACTTGGTGGTTCTAGTCCTGCTCACTGAAGCAACACTGAACAGCTTTCATCCATCTCCACTACAACTAACATGTTGGTGTTCTATTACTTGTGTTAAGCATTCCCAACTGTGTCTTGCATCTTTATTTCTTGGTTTTCAAAGTAGTTTTAAAATATGGCACCTAAAACTAAAGAGAGTATTCCAGTACCAGTGAAGAGTAGAAATATCACTTCCCACAAAGCATTCTGCTTCTGTTTATATCCTCAAAGAAAGGATGTCACACAACCAATTGACATTAAGCATCTGATCTCTTAGGAAGTAGGCAAGAAAATATAATGCTCATATATTCTAACAAGCATCTCGTATTAAAGAAATACACAACTTTACAGTGAATATCCAAAAAGCAAAGAGGATTCCCCAATAAAGTTGATGCTCCTATAATATATCCTATATTATTTGGTAATATAACCCTTTTCCCTTCAGGATAAAATCATGCCTCTATGAAAAGCATGCCTCATGCCCCTACAGCCTCTATGAAAAATAATGATTTTACTTTTAGCAAATCACATCACAGCTGGATTCTGTGATCTTCTACACTTATATATTTTCATCTTATTTCTCAATTGCTTCACAGTTTACAGAGCATATACATATACAGGCAGAGTTACGAATATTTGAATTCCAAACAATTCATAGTGAAAAACAAGGGTGAGACAAAAGGAAGTAAGAGAAATCTACCCCTTAGGAAGGGAAATGCACTCCTGTTTCCACTAAAGCTTGATCACCAATCCTTGTTTCCACAACAAAACAAAATTTTCAAAATCCAATTACCACAGAGACAGAAAGTGAGGGAAAATCTTCTGAACAAGGGCACATATGGCAAAACAAACACCACAGGGATGTTAACCCTTTCCTATGCTATCCAAAGCTTGATCCAAATGCCCGATCACCGTCTCCGAAAGAAGTTACTATAATCCCAATTCAAGAACAGAAAATGGAAAGTTGGCGGACAGGAAAAGAAATTTAAAGATGGGCTTAAAGCCAACCTTAAAAACTGTGGCATAGACACTAAGAACTGGAAAGCCCTGGCCCTTGAGCGCTCTACCTGGAGGTCAGCTGTGACCAGCAGTACTGTGGAATTTGAAGAGTGCTGAATGAAGGTCAAAAGGGAGTAACATGCTAAGAGGAAGGCGTGTCAAGCCAACTCTGACTGGGACCGCCTTTCACCTGGAAACTGATGCCCTCACTGTAGAAAAACATACTGGCCAAGAAAAGGGCTCCACAGTCAACTACGTATCCACCGCCAAGACAATACACTTGGAAGGTCATCATACTCAGACAGGATTACCTATATATATATATATATACACGCACACACACACACACACACACACACACACACGAAGTTACACTTTAAAATGTACCTGTTCCAACGAACATACAAATGCAACTGAAGAACTGGGTTGCTGTTGTTGTTGTTGTTGTTGTTTTTACATTGTCTTATCTTGGGGGGGGGGGGGGGAGATATGGCTCTGCCAACCAGAGACCGAGGCAAGAAATATGAGAAAATGTGGTGGCCAACATTCAGCTATAGGCTAATCATGATTGATCCCTGTGTTTCAAAGAAGTGAATGTAAACAAATGCTACTAAAATAAATACTTTTTACTGATATAGTCTATCAATCTAAATAGTATGATGTGGTGGTTTTGAAATAGCTTATGCTAACATTTTACTGATAAGAACAGATACTACTTGATCTTAACCAAAAGGGTAAGAAACATTTTGGCTAATGCTTCTTGGCCTTTTGGCTAAGATCAAGGGTAGTATCTGTTCTTATCAATAAAATGTTAGCATAAGATATTTCAAAACCATCACATCAAGCTATTTAAGTTTTAGCTGGCATTGCCCCCCCCCCCCCAAATATGTGATGGGAAGTTGCTGCTAACTGTGAGAGAAATAAAGAGAAATAAAGTTGAACACTGTGAAATCCATCTACTGCCTATCTATCAGCCCCCCTCCTAGTAGACTCAAATCAAGGAAAAGCTCCATGAGAACCACCACTCATCTTAATCTTCCCCCAGCAGCAGAAAGAGTATTTCTCTGGGGAGCTAAACCAGGAAATCCCAATTGGATGCCCTCCTTCCTAACCAGGGTCTGCCTCCTGGGGAAAAACAAGAATGGGCAACTTGGAAGTCCCTGAACAAACTGGTAAGTTGAGTGGACAGATCAAAAGACAACCTGGCAAAATGGCACTACCTAAAAGAATCCTCCACTTTGTGCGACTGTGGAGCAGAACAAGTAACTCTGTATCTGTACGCTTGTCAACAATGTCCTGTCTCATGGACTGAGGAAGAATTGTTTAAAGCTACAGACAATACGGTCACTGATGCTCGTTTTCGGTCAAAGATTATTTCGCCGCTAGTGCTCCTTCTATTTTTATCAGTTTTATACTTACTTATGCAATGCTTTTGATATGAAATAAATAAAACATTTTACTACAGTAAATTTGTTATTACTAATTAATATACATTTGCCATTCATGAAGAGATTAGAGGTGAATAGTAGAAAAACAAAGTGTTAAATATTTGGTGTACTGACTCAACATTCCTGATATTAAACATTCTATCAAACAAGCTTCTGCAAGGTTGGTTTTGAGAGGGCTCAGTCTGATGAAAGGGTAAGACTTGGAAAGCTATTTCCACAGGCTTTCCCCATAAGCCTACCATATATTACCAAGAACATTCTTCTCGACCCCATGTTCACATTCTGTTGTTCTTTAAATGGAATTACCATGATAGGTTCTTTAAAAATTCTTGGGAGACAGAATATGAAATACAAGAACAATGCTATTAAAAAGGCGAAAATAGTAAAGGCTGCTTCATACTAAGGATTAAATTTTACAATTATATTTACCTGTGCACATAGTGTAGTTGATGTACAGAATCAATTGCGACCACCATTTCAGCTAAATAAAAACGAGCCATTTCTTCAGGTAATCGGTCCTCGAATTTACTGAGTAAAGTAAGTAGATCTCCACCGACATAATAATCCATAACAAGGTACTAGACAAAAATAAAATAAAGAGAAGATTTAATACATTAGGCAAAGATGCAAATATTCAGCAAACACAACTGAGTTGTGGAAAAATATGCAACTCCTCCCACAATAATGGTGTCTGCCTTTTGGTAGAACTACAGTCTTCTACAGAAAGAGGCTACTGGAAATACAACAGTGCAATAATAAAATAATGTAGTTAAGTCCTGGCATGGGAGAGGATTTTCTGAGCCACTACTCCAATTAAATAATAAAAGTGTGATAAAAACAAAATTAAAATACAGCAAATATATTAAAATGGCCTTCAAAACTTACTAAATAGTTTTCATCCTGGAAAGCGTAGTGCAATGTTGTAATCCATTGGTTGTCTCCATTCACTAATACATCCCTTTCTTCTCGAAAACAAGCTGTCTGAAGGGTAGAAAAATAGTGTTTTGGGCACAATTCACAGCAAGATACCAATATTCATTTAAAATCAGAGGTTTGAAGAGGCAACCACAGATTGCACAAGTACTTTTTACCTCTAGACCAGAATCATGTAATTGTGAATGGGTTCTTCTACTACTCATTACAACCAGGGGCAGTTAAGCAGGTATCAGATCTCAGTTAAGTGGGAAATTTAGTTGAGTAACACTGCTGTACAAATCCCTATTCTTATTACCATGGGGTTTAGACTGGAAGATTGGGTTATAGTTTATACCTATAGCAGCTCATACAATGATAAGTCTTAATGGTGTCAGTAGACACTATTTATTTCTATTTATTTATTTCTGCTACTTATACCCCGCCCTTCTCACCCCCGAGGGGGGACTCAGGGCGGCTTACAAAGAAGGCACAATTCGATGCCCTTATACAAATACATACAGATATAAAAACAGTAATTAAATAATTAACAGATTAAAAACATCAATATATAGCACCATAGCACAACAGTAAGCAATCTCATGGTCAGTGTTTCGCGTTCCGTAGGTCCAATAGGTTGAAATAGGTTCCTACAATATTTGCCCTTCATTATGGTCCTTCTTTTTAGCTGCCGGAGTTTCCGAAAGCCTGGTCCCACATCCAAGTTTTCAGCTGTTTCCTGAATGAGAGAAGGGAGGGGGCTGTTCTAATCTCCCCGGGGAGTGAGTTCCACTATTGCTTTATAAAACACGCTAAGAAATGTACACCACAGCAGGATCCCAACAGCTGAGCTTCCAGGTAAATTTAGAAACAGGGGGAATCTGTCAGAATGGCAGTGGGTAAAAAGAGGTAAAAATTAAGGTATAAATTTAATGTTAAGCATTTGTATCCTAAAACATTGTTTTGTATCATTATTTCCAATCTAGGCATTATAACACCTCCCCCCCCCCCTTTCAAATAATTCACAGAAAGGGGTCCTGAGTGGGAAAGGTTCTACTCTAATAGGCTATACTTGCTCCAGAAAGTTGTTGCAAGCTTCCAGGAGCATTATGTTTTCTGTAGTTATACAGGAAGTTATAGAGCATTCTGGAATGTCCTTCAATGTGTGTGAAAAAACTCAACAGCATTTTTGCATTTTTTTCACTCATATTTGAAGGAAGATTAAATATCTACACTGCCTTTTTGATTAGATGGAAAATCTGGTGTAGTGCAGAAGAATTGTCTTAATTTAAGTTAAAATATATGTATATGTATAAATTCTAAATATAAAGGAAGTGTGGCCCACAAAAACAGATAAATGTAATTTTTTACATATAGCTAGAAGAGACGAGTAATGTTTTTGATCACAGCTATGAAGAGGCTATTATTCTTTTAAAGTTAGACCATCAATGCTGCATTAATATTAAAAGCTTCTAAACTATGAAATCATTTTAAATCTTGCTTTCTGAAATTTCCGACATCTGCTTAGTCTTAGGAAAAAACATTTTCTCTTTATTATTGCAATTTTGGTTCTGTATTGAGAAAAAAGTGGGATATCAATCCTGTATATAATCCCAGGCTACTGATGTAGTGATATTATTATACAATAAAGAAGGCTGATAGAGCAATAGCAGACCACTTGCTTCATACTCTGGACATCTCACTAACGGTCTGAAAAGACTGTAAAATGAGAAAGCCAGCACTTGATGGAACAGACAACACTAGTTAGTCCCAGGAAAAGGTAGCTGGATAGGCTCATCTGCTTCATTCGAAGCATCTATTTACAGAACAAAATTATTCCTGGAGAGAACCACTAGACTGTCAGCATCTAAATTCCTTTTTATCTATAGAAAGCAAAGAATAAGTACCAATGAAGGTTTACAGAGCCTATTCATTATGATATTGTTAGTTTAGTTTGCAATGCTTTTTTATTTTGTCGTTACGTATTATGTTTCTTGCTTGATTTTATATTTATTTTGTAAGTCACCCCAAGTCCTTTTGGGGAGGGATGGGATATAAATATATATTATGATAATGATGATGATGATGATTATTATTATACAATTGAGAAACTATTCGTCACTACATTTTCACTAGAATCTAGACACTAAACTTCATCACATGCCACGCTCAGGTAAAAAACCATGAATGTATGGAGAGAAAAACATTATCAAGTTTTCTCCAAGAATATATTTCTAAAATACAGACAACAGATATTATACATTTAAACATATTTTTAAGCTACGTTGTGATTTTGGACTCCTTTTTGCTTTAGTTTTTTGTACTAATCTAAAATAATTATTATGGAAACTTTAAGGCTAAATGTGAAAGTTGAAATCCATTTTGGCCTTATCAGTCATATCATAGCCCAAAGATACTGTAAATAGGTGCATTTCTAGGCACACGTAAGGAGCTATCTATTGGGATCCCCTCAATAGATGGCAGTGTAGTCTGCTGTTAAAGAATCAAAGTATTAAAAGGAGTGGAGCAAATACAATTTTACTAACTTCCCCAAATAGGTGATCAGCATTGCTAAAACTGGCATCACTAGCCATCTGTTCAGTACTGAACACATAATTGCAATCTTGTAACATGAGCTAAGGATGCAACACTGGGTGCTTAATGTGGAGACCAAGTAATAGAAGCTATGTGCATACTACACCCCTTCAGGGAAAATTGTTCTCAAGACAGCAAAGAATTTATGCCTGGAAACTGGTTCTGCATATATACTGCCTTTCTTGGATCCAAACAACAGTACATAGTAATTTGAATTCTATGTATTTGGCATGCAAGCATATTTTCAGTTTCTTTAGTTGCAGAGTTGAGTCCCAAGTTTAAACATTTTTGAAGAACAAAATAAGCATTTTAAAAAAGATGCTGAAACTTCAATATAAGTTTGTAAATATCTGGGTTGTTGTAGGTTTTTTCGGGCTATATGGCCATGTTCTAGAGGCATTCCCTCCTGATGTTTTACCTGCATCTATGGCAAGCATCCTAGTGAGGATGCTACCTCTGAGGATGCTTGCCATAGATGCAGCTGAAACGTCAGGAGGGAATGCCTCTAGAACATGGCTATATAGCCCGAAAAAACCTACAACAACCCAGTGATTCTGGCCGTGAAAGCTTTCGACAATACTTTGTAAATATCTTTTACCAACCAAATGAGTAACAAATATTATGCAAAAGTAGAAGGAAATTCTGAAAAATGAAGTGTGATAGGCCCAAGCTGTTGGTTATCTCAAGCATTACAAGATAGGCCTCTGTAATAAGCAATAAACTTGGTTGAACACATTTAGTTTCCATAAAAATGTAAAAGGGTCCATTAAACAAACTAATGTTCACAGTATCTTGAATATGTATTCCTTGAATCTTACCTCAGCTCTTTTCAGCATTTCCCATTTATTTAATATTTTCATGGCAAATACTTTGTCTGCATTTTTCAATTTCACCACTGCAACCTGTAAAATTAAAATGCATTTTTAGAAAGATATTTATATACTGCAAAAGATTTCTAAGACAGTTCATTTTCACAGTCTTACTGCAAATGACACCAAAAAGATTTCAGACTTTGCTATGGATACTGAAAAAATGATTGCTTATAGCTCCTCAAACTGAGATAACAATATATCTGTGAAAACTCTATAGGACAGTGATTCCCAATCGTGTTTTTTTTTTTGACCAGGGACCACTCTCCAACATTAGTACCAAAAGGGTTAAGATTCGGTTTTTGGTCAACTTTAGATTTGGTCTGGTTATTTGGGGTGCTGATTCAGAAAACCACATTCGATAGACCACATCAGCTCTAATTTTTGATACAGTACATATGCCACCCAGAAGTCGCCATCTGCTCACCCACAGAAAACCATATTTAATAATCTAGAGCTGATGAGGTAGTAGTAATCTTTTGTGGGTAGTCAGCTCTCTCCTTCCGACATCCCCGTTGCCTCAGAATTATAAGAGGGTTTCACAAGACCAGTCGCTCTCGTTGCTGTGTGGTTTTGAGGCACTGGTGTAGTAATGGTGAGGCCCTGGACCATATTTTTGTTCTTGCAGACCACTGGTGGTCCGTGGATCACAGGTTGGAAGCTACTGCTATAGGATGATATAGCTCAAATTGCCAGATACTTCTTTTGAATAATTTTCTAACTACAATTCTAGCATACTAAACAATCATGCAAACAAAAACCTATATCCCACAACTGCTGATGAATTGTTATCCCACATCCTTTCAAATACACTGTGGTACATGTCACTAAGCTGATTTTCCAGGGTCTTGAAAAGTCTCACTTGCTTTACAGACCTTCTTGGATCAAAATGTTGACACGTATGTTTAGATGCTGATCACTGACACAGATATGTGTTTCTGAGGAAGTAGAGTTTGTTTTAGGAAAGCTTATGCTGCCAATTTTGTTCTCTTAGGGCCCTTTCAGACAGGCCCTATATCCCAGGATCTGATCCCAGGTTTTCTGCTTTAAAGTGGATTATATGAGTCCACACTGCCAGATAATCTGGGATAAACAGAAAACTTGGGATCAGATCCAGAGATATAGGGCCTGTCTGGAAGGGCCCTTGGTAGCTGAAGTGCTACAAGATTAATGTTCCAGATTAACATGGCTATGCCTTTGAATTCTATGGTCACATAGTTCCACAGGTCATTTTTGTAGTTATATCATCAAAATATACCTATCTGTGATTTATGGTAACAAAATCAAAATCGATAGTTTTTAAAAAACTGAATCCAGAGCTAGATATAATGCCTAAATAATGTATCAGAATTCTAGAAGGCTCTCAAGTTCTCCAGCTGGTGAAACTGCAATAAAACAATTTAAATGCAATCCTAACACACCATTAAAAGGCAGTTAAAATTTAAAAGGTGAAACTGACCTATTTAAAATGCATGGGCAAAAAAACCCAAACACCTTGCACAGATACAAAAATGACTACAAGGGAAATAACTGTCAGTGAACAAACAGAAAATTATATCTGTAGATCTCAGAATACACCCAAGGACTGGGTCTGAGGAACCTCAGGTATAACTCCTGGCTGCTGCTAGCCAGACTTCACAATACAAGACGGATAGAGAGCATGACTCAGTGCTAGAAATTGTTTCCCATAGTTATCATGCATAAGCTCCATTAGAATCAGTATCTGAGGAGCTTCGGTTCAAAGACCCCTGGTGAAGACCAAAACCCTCAAAATGCTCACATCGTACTATATTAAATGGTGTAGTAAAATGGCAAAGAACTCAAATGAAGGCTGAAGAGAGACTAAGGATCTGTGAAATGGCAGAAGACTACATCAGGATTTGTTTTTACCTTTACATAATACACAATATGGAGCAAAATGAATGTTTGCTTTTTGGAATTTCCCCCCTTAATATTTTCAAGCCATAGTTCATTGAATCCATGGAGGAAGAACCATGGATATGGAAAGGCCACCTGCACCTGCTAATATTCCAGTGCAAGCTGACAGTTTTCGTCAATGGAACTCACTTTTAAAAAAAAATGACAATAATCCAAACTGTCAGCCAGTTTGCCTATGCCTACATCATATCAAGTGGGGAGATATCAGGAGATGCGCTCCTATGGGCAGACTAGTCAAAGGTGGCAAAAGATGTTCAAAGCTGTCACATCCACTTCCACCTATATCAACAGATATAGAAGTGCAGCCAAGCTAAACACTAGAATATGTTTTAACCTCCTCATTCTGAATGCTGAGCATATGTATCTTAGTTTTCTCAGAAACAAATTTAGTACTGCTTGGAGTTTAACTCAAGGGAAATTTCAGAGATTAAAACTAGCTAGCATTACAATTAAAAGAATACTTCAACAAAGACAAAGAACTTGGGTTTGAAGAAAAAGACAATTTTTGGAAAGCAATCATAAAAAAACAGCAAAAATACAACAATTATATATACCAAACTTTTGGAATGCGCAACAAAAATACAGCGGGTGAAAGAATGTATGATAAAATGAGCGGTAAATATAGGCAGATCAATAAAATTTAAAAAAGGGGAAAGGATATGGACAAAGAAAATGAAATACACCCACTTAACCAAACTTAAAGAAAAGTGGCTCAAGATGTTCTACAGGTGGTATATGACACCACAAAAATTAGGACTAATGTATAAAAAAAGTACAAAATGAATGCTGGAAATGTCAAACAGAAGTTGGGAAATTCTATCATCTATGATGGACCTGTTCAAAAGTAAGAAGTTATTGGAAAATGGTTCAAAAACCTTGTCAAAAAATACTAAAGATGAAAATTCAAATGAAGCCGGAGTACTTCCTGTTAGGCATAACTGACGAAGATATCGATCTTGACCCAAATAAAGACATCATATTCACATATTTAACAACTGCAGCCAGAATGGTGTATGCGAGGAAATTGAAATCAGAAGAACTAGCAACAAAAGAAGAATGGCTAAAAAAAAGGTTGGAGAAATAAGAGATATAGATAAATTAACTTTTTATTTGAAGGAATCGGATGGTCGTCCAGTAAAGAAAACAGACTTGAAACTGTTTGAAGAATACATGTTTGAAGACCATTAATGGCTGACTAAACATTAAAAACACTGGAGAAGAAGGAAAGATAACAAGGAATTATTATTTGCTACAGAGAAGGAAAAGATACACATACAAATGAATGGAAGAGAAGCCGAAATTAATGAAAGGACTTGAGATTTAATAGTATTCAGAATGCAGAGAAGAAGACTGGGAAGTCAACACCAACCCTCCCCCTCCCCCCGCCCTCCCTCGTTTTTTCCTATACTCTTCACAGAGTCTCTCCCTCCCCTCCTTGCATTCACCCCTGTTCCACTCTTCCCCCTCCCAACAAATCTCTCCCCTCCCAAAGACCCTCCCTTGTCTCAGAACTATTCCTATCACCCTATTTTATTTGTAGATTTGGAAAAACCATTAATAAAAACTATAAAAAAAATTAGCTAGCACTACATGTATTGTGGAAGCATAACAATGACCAAATTTCAAGCCACATATTTTACGTGTTGTACTTGTTTTGTTTTATGAACTAACCATTCCTTTCCCTACCATTTTAGAATATAAATATCGTCAATTTCAACTAAGTAGACCCATCAAAGGTACACTGATAAATCAGCACATGTGAATTCAATTGATTGAATAGTTACTTTGGTGGAGGTCTAAGAATAGGAATACAGCTTACAAAAATATAAATCATCTCTACATTTAGTGCTTCCCTTCTTACTTTCGTTTCATTTCAGAATATTAATGAAAATATGATTTCAATCATATGTGACCACAGTATTATTTGTATATTAAAAATTACATACAAACTTAAAAACACTTGGCTTATATGTACATATCCAAATAGTTAAACACATATTCTGTATGTGGATAGACCACTGATTATATTGGACTGATTGATAGATCTGGGAGAAAATGGATCTCAATTGATAAATCAATCCTTCATTTTTTAATCAGAAAATTGGAAGATTTGCTATTTTATATAAACATTGCAATTGATTTTAAAATCTTCATTTAAACATTCCATGTATTTAATACATTTGCTACTTCAGCAATATGAATAAACCCAGGATCAATCTTCCTTCCTATAATGTAAAGGTAAAATCTGAGACCCTGGATTTGAGGCGGTAAAACATAGTTAAAATACATAAATTAAAGAAACCCATACCAACATGATGCCAGTTTCTAGGAAGAATCAAAGCAATGACTCCTCTCATGTAGCCAGAGGTTTATCAGCTACAAAGATTTGCTAAATTCGGAGATTATTTCTTATTTGACATTTTTTGATTTTGAAGAAGTAGAAGAAATATCTGTTCTATATAAAAACATTGTATAAGAAGCAGTTCATGCAGAAAAACATAAAATTACGTCGGAGGGGATCTCAAGGTTAATCTAATCCAAAAATGAAACATTCTGTCACATGGTAATTCAACTTCTGGTTAAAAAACTAAACAAGGAAGATCTCATCACACTCAAGAGTCTGTCCATTACATTCATGTTCTCACAATATAGAATGTGAAGTTATAAAATGAGAAATCAAGTCTGAAAATAGTTGGTCATGTGGGAAATACCCATACCCAAAATAGGAATTCAAAGTAATGTATGTATTTTATAATCAATTTCACCATATTCTAGTTTTTCAGTATAATGATCCATTGCTAAGAAAAACATTGATGGCTGTAACAAAAAGTTTAAAGGTAATTTTTGTTTCAACCTTGAATATACCCTAGGATGTTGTTACAAAGACTGGCATTTAATTTATCCTTCGGGCTACTGGCTGAACCTTGCAGCCTATCCATCTCTGAACATTCATTCTGGCTGTGAACCAAAGAATTTATAAAAGTAAGGACATAACATACCAATTCACTTTACTTTATTTCTTAATTAGTCGCTCTCCACCAAAGTGCTCTGAGTGACTTACAATTTAAAATAGCATTTCACAATATAAAAACATTCAACATAAAAACATAAAAACTAGACGACAGCTTGACAAAAGCTGTGTCATACAAGGGTCTTTTGTGAGTGCAAACAAATGCATCAAGGCAATACAATGCTGTACACTGAATTCAAATAAAAGTGTAAGGAAAAGCTCTTAGCAGAAAAAGCTAGATAAACAAGTAATAGTTCATGACTTGCTATCATTCAATAATCCTATCTGCCTACTTAAAGAATCCTGAACGTCAAAGGATAAAACAGTATCCAAGACCACATACTAGAGGAGGGGACAACAGGTGATATTGTTTCATTTCATCACTATCTTTAAAAGGTTCATGCCTCTCACCACCAGTGGTTACACAGTTCATACTTTCCTTATATAGTTGTCTGTGGTGCACATTTCTCAAAACAATTTTTGAAAAAGTGGAGGTGTGAATAGTACTACTCAACTCAATCACAAAAAATCAATTAAAGGCAACACCAGACAATATGCTGCATTTTTGCATATGTTACATGAAACCAGAGTACAAAGCTGTGTCAAGACCAAACTGCTAGACTAGCCAAGTTAACAGCAGGCTCTCAAGCTGTATCAAACTTTTGCCAATGAGAGTTGATAGCAATCATTCAGAAGAAAAAGAAAAGAAAGAATGATTCACCTCCTGAGATTTAGGTAATCTTTCTCTAGCAGGAAGAGAGCAGCATATTCTATTAACCCATTTCTGTTTCCATTCTGAATGCTTGTTGCAGCATGTTTGGATATAGGTCTACTGCTGTGCCCCTGAAGAAACCTCCTCTGTTTTTCTCCTTAGTTAGGAGATGTTAGCCTGCTTATTGCAAATAGCAATTATGGGAGGGATCAAGAGTTAGCCCCTTCCCTTTAAGATATCCTTCCCCCTTCCCTTTTGGAATCTTCCCCAGAGGCGGAGTCTCTCAGCTAGACTCAACTGCATCTCTGGAAGTTAGCCATTAGACTAGCAGGTGTCAGGAGTGAAGATGCTAAAAATATTCCACGTCAAGGTTAACAGCCAATGGTTGATCAATAGAAGTTAAACAATTAAATAGCTGAACAGTTGGTTCTGTAAGCAAAGTGCTAAAGACACAGAGAACAAAGAAGAAAAGACAACAGACAAGTAAACAAAGATCACTGTTAGAGCAAATCAGGAGCAGTTGGGATCTGAACGTTTCTATTGTTTTATTACAGTCTTTATCAACTGTTTCTCTGAACATATCAACTCTGTTCCCAGTAAGATAAGGACACCTCCATGCAAACAGCTTGTGGGGGCAGAACATCTACTCAAAAGTAAGTCATACTCCAATTCTCAAATTACCACACACCACTGGCACGCTCTCTCTTTAATAGTGATTTTATTAATAATAGCAACTTAAAAGATAACAGCAAAAGCTTGGGATTTCAAGATAGATAATCTTAAATTATTAAGAAAACATATTTTAAATAATTTGAAATAATTTTTAGTTTTATAATTCCTGTGCATTCCTGTGCTTCTCACAGCAATTAATATTATTATACAGGGTTATTACAAAAGAATGCCCGGATTTCAAACATTTATCATAAACGTGTTAGTTGAATGCACACATATGAAACCTACATCAATGTGAAGGGGAAGTCTTCAAGTTTTTTTTTCATACTCAAAGATGTTCACTATAGCTGCTGCTAGTCACATGGCACACATCTAAACAGTAGTCCAGCTCCTGCCATACACAGCAACATGCCATGGTTGATGGCACTGACTTATCTTACCACTAAGGTGAAACATAGTCTTGTCACTAAAGATGAGCGGTTCAGCAAAGCAGTCATCTTCCATCCGCTCTAACATGGCAGTGGAGAAGTTGTATCACACAATGAAGTCATTGCACATGAGAGCTTGCATCAACTACAGGTGATATGGGTGCATGCAGAGATGCTACCTGAGCACTTTCCACACCGTTGGTTGAGGTATCCTCATCTGCTGGCTAGCTCTGTTTGTAATGGCCACTTGTGTAATTACCCTGTCCAGGTGGCACATATGAGTGCAGAAAAAAAATTCAAGACCTCCCCTTCACATTGTTGTAGATTTCATGCATGACTATTCACTAAAATATTTACCATTAATTTTTTTTAAAATGGAGCATTCTTTTGTAATAATCTTGTATTTCAAGCATCAGGTAAATTCAGAAAGAAAAAATATGTATCATCACAACTCTTAATCTCAGCATGATCAGCAATCCCACTGTGAACCAAACATTAAGGAAACAAGACAAAGTCCTGTGGAAAATCTCAGTCCAACAGACCAAGTGGTTTATTGCACTTCGATGAAATAAACCGTGAACAAGCCAGGCTTGGGACAGTATAAATATATCCTTACCACTAATTCTCACAGCCATTATGTAATGACTGCTATCACAAGGAGACAACTAAGAGGACAAACATGTTCCCTAATTCTAATTCCTCATCTCTAAAGGGAAATAACTTTTTTTTTTATTTCAGCTACCATTTATTTTGAACTAGGAATCCCTACAAGTTTGTCTCTGAAATAAATGCAGAGTTACAATTATACTACTGGACCATACAACATTTATATATTTATCAAAGCATACCTACTGTGGCTTTCATGTTCAGGATGGGGAAAAATATTTTAAGAGTTCTATGCAGTTCTACTACATGGGCAGGCAATCAAATTCATGTTCCAATCGCTGACCAAAGATGAGGCAAGGCTAGTTGCCAGCTTGCCTATCACCTCCTCTATGTAAGAAGATTGCACAGGGCTGGAGAGAATAACTATAACTCTGATACTTCAATTACAAATGAATCACACAGCCCAACCAAAAAAATCTTGGCGTTTTGGTTTTTAAGGGCTGTTTTTGGGGTTATTTGGTGTGCTGATTCAGAAAATTATATATCGTTTCATAAAAGTGGTGTCATGATTGTCTAAGGGGGAGCAGATGCTAACTGGTAGATTATAGATTTTCTCCTTGGGGAGAAAAGAGGTGTATAAATGAAGTAAGTAAATAAATAATTACATTGTACATATCTCAAAAAACTAGAGCTGATATGGGGAAACTAGTGCCATTTGAAACACCAAAATGTATGTTGGCCGCCAGTATTATTAATAAATTCTCTCTAGGCACTATTTCCATAACTTTCTTTTATATTTTCATTTGCAAGTCTTCAAGGAGAAATATGCCCTTTTTTTGCAAGAACTCATACAGGAACACATAATAAAAGAGGATTAAACGTGCTCTTCCGTGTATCCTCAGACCACTTCCTCAAACATTTATACCACCAAGGCAGAAAGTTGCCTATCTCTTGAGACCTCCTTGCTCCCATTTTATTCCCTCCTTTAGCAATCAGAATATGTTTTTTAAAAAACCACAATGCTATTACAGCATCTTAGGCCAAAAGAGTTCTAGCAAAAATAATTTAAGAAAATTTGTAAGTCCATTCAAGACAAGGAGGACTCAACTGGTAGTGCTGCTAGTGGTACATGCCAAAATAAAGTCATATATAAATGCAAGACCATATTTGGAATACTCAAAGCACAATTTGTACTGAGGTGAACCATTATGGACCAGAGAAATTAATATTCTGAATTAGAGGAATGTGAACTTTTCGTGTACACACACTTCAAAAACTGACTACAGCAGTAAAAAGAATAAAAATCTAAAGTGGCAATCACATTCCTCAACTCCAAAGAACTCTGGTCACTGTGATTTATTAAAAGAGAACATTTAATGTTTTTCTAAGTGTATTTTTCCTCTATGAACAGCCTACTAAAAATGTTTGGTATGTGCTGATATAAACATTTTGGTCTGAGTCTGAAGGAAGCAAAGAAGCCAAAATCTTTCTTCCATATTTCCCACAAATAGTAATGTTGTTTGGCTTGCTTCCAAGCTGTTTCTGCCACTTCACAAGCTCAGCTCTCCTATAGTTGTGCATCAACGCATCTGCCTTTTCTTCTTCCTTTTAATTGATGTACGTGGTGAATTATAGGTCAATGTACTAACAGATATCTACTACTACAAAGATAAGTAAAAGTTTAAAAAGAAAGATCTTAAAAAGTGATTCAGTAGAACTTCTGTGCTGATATCACTTTAGAGGCAGCACTTACATGCATAAATATTCTTTGTCTAGGAATAAAATGTCATTGACACAAAAATGTTACTGTACACATTCTAAATTCAGAAAAACAAGTACAGCCAGTACCCGAGTTGTGAACAAGAGAGGTTCTATAGGTTTGTTCTTAAGTTGAATTTATTTGTAAGTTGGGAACATAAACATTTTTAAAATGTAACTCCAGCCCTCACTGCGGGAGAACATGCAGGTCAAGAATAGGGCTCCACCATCACCTACGTACTTAGTGGTATTTTCCATGATTTATTAATATACAGTTTGTTTCCACAGCATGGGTACATTTTTACCATAAGATACTAGATGCACATACAATATCTGAGTACTTCTTACCTCCCCAAAGGCTCCTCGGCCAATTACTTTCAAGATTTCGAAGTCTTCTTTATGTAGTCGCATCTGTTTCACTTTAGAAGTGAAAGGCTTGGCTGTAACAAAGGAAAATATCAGTCATTCTATAACAGAAATGTAATAATGGTTGCTACAACATACACAGCTTAAGTCAATATCTATTTAAAATTAATCTAAATTCCTTTTGTTATGTTTATCGTTCATATTTGAAATTTGGAACACTCTGCATTAATATGGTAGCTAAAATTTTATGTCTGCAGCTCTAAAAGATTGCTTGTTTCTAGAACAATTAGCATGCTTGCTTTAATCACCTGTCTCCTTGTCTTAACTAAATACTTAGTAATTAGATCAATTTTTCCAAATAAACACATATGTGTGTTTTAATTGTAATCTTGGGCGTGTCCTTTGTAAGCCGCTCTGAGTCCCCTAGGGGAGATGGTTGGCGAGGTATAAAATAAAGTTGTTGTTGTTATTGTTATTAGGAAAAACTGGCTAAAGAGAAAAGATTAAATATTCCATCCCCTTACTAAATTGATAAAACACTTCAAGTCTCCACAGCCATTACAAATCGCAACTATGTAATACCACTCAATGCTATATATGGGGAATTACAAAACAGAAAGTGTTGCAGATTGTGAAGTTTTCATTTGCCCAGTTTTCAACCTGTCCTCTTTTACATTTGGATTGCAACAAAGGAAAAGTGGAGAAAACAAAACAAGCAAATTGTTCTTGGATCCTGTGCAAGAGTTAACATACACCAAGCCAAAAAATAAAGCTGCATGGAGCGCTGTTACCTTCCTATTGATCTACTCACATTTGTATGTTTTTAAACTGCTAGGTTGGCAGAAGCTGGGGGTAACAGTGGGAGCTTACCCTGCTCCCCGGATATGAACCGTCGACCTTTCAGTCAACAAGTTCAGCGGCCCAGCAATTTAACTCACTTCGCCACTGGAGTCTCCCAGTGTTCAATAGAACAAGACCAAAAAACAAAATGTAACTTAGCAAAGTAATCACAGAAGAAGCACACAGAAAGACTCAAAAGTATCAACAACTTCTTTCTGCTTTGCAAGCAAAATTATGAAGGTATAATCCATGGCATCTCCATTTAACAGAGTAATACACAGGTAACTGGGGCCCCTTCTACGCTGCCATATAATCCATATTATCAAATCAAATAATCCACATTATCTGCTTTGAAATGAATTATATGAGTCTACACTGCAATATAATCCAGTCCAAAGCAGATAATCTGGATTTTATTTAGGAGTGTAAAATGGGCCAGGGAAAATCATTGTCAATGACTCTGGAAAACTCTGCTCGTCAGAAGCAAAAATAGGAGGCCAAATAGATGAATAATTGGATATTATATAGATAAGTATTATGCCTTCCATTATAAAGGTTACTAACTTGAGCATTCTATGCTGTAACTCAACAATTATTTGTGAATAATGTAGTTGCCACTGTGTGAACACCCTATATTTCCTTTCCCTTTGACTCCCATCTTTATGATTTTCCAACTCACCAAAGCTTATATATAGAAATCTGCCAACTGAAGTAACTATTTCATACCTCAAATGAAGTATACTATGACTATGAATGTTTAAAACATAATACAAATGGTTCCTCTTCACAGCATTACAAGAAGTTGTTGGGTTTCTGCACCAAACATTGCCAACTTTGCCACTTGTCTTTGTGTCCCTTTCAACTGTTTGTCAACTTATAGCAACCTCATTAATTTTATAGGGTTTTCTTAAACAAGGAATCATAAGGTGTTTTGCCAGTTCCTTTCAAATATAGCCGTGGATGGGCAATCTTCCATCCATGTACTAACCTGGGCTGATCCTGCTTGGCTTCCAAGATGCAGAAGTTGAGGTGGCTTTATTATATTCTCTACTAATTGTTAAAAATTAGCCACAATTGCGCTTACTCATCACTGAGAAGACTGATATGAATTTATTGTCGAAGGCTTTCATGGCCGGGATCACTGGGTTGTTGTAGGTTTTTCCGGGCTATATGGCCATGTTCTGGAGGCAATTTTTCTCCTGACGTTTCGCCTGCATCTATGGCAAGCATCCTCAGAGGTAGTGAGGTCTCACTACCTCTGAGGATGCTTGCCATAGATGCAGGCGAAACGTCAGGAGAAAAATTGCCTCCAGAACATGGCCATATAGCCCGGAAAAACCTACAACAACCCAGTGATATGAATTATTCACATCGAATTGCTGAACACATTCTTAACAAGGCTCTGGAGGTATCTCAGCTTAAAACATTGGTGGAAAAAGAAATATAATGCAAAAGTGGCCAAATAAAAAAGCTTTTATGGTATCATTACTTGGATGCTGTTGTTAACTCATTAAAACCTGACACTGCTTCAAAGTAAATGCAAAATACTCCTGAACTGCAGAAGGATAATGATAGCAATGTGTAAAAATAATCCATAACTCAAAACTATTTTTAAAATAATTATAGTACACCCTTCATATCTATAGTTCTGTATCCACAGAATCAACCATTCATGATTTCAAAATCCAAAAAGCAAACCTTGATTTTGCCATGTTATATAGGGATACCATTTTACTATGCTATTGCATCTAATGGGACTTGAGCACCAATTGATTTAGTATCCACATGAGAGGGTCTTGGAACAAACTGCAGCAGAGATCGAAGGCCCATTATAGTATAATGAAATTGTTTTCATATGTATTAAACTCAAGTTAAATTCAAGTTACTCAAGTCTAACATGGCACCTGACAAACTAAGAAGTCAGTTTTTCCTTTGATATTTCAATAATCCACATTCAACATGAGAAACTCTACAGAGAACAGCAATAGTACAATACAAAACAAAGGCTACAATAACCTGCAACTGACAGTGGTGCAAGGGACCAAGAACTGTAGTCTCCTATATATTCAGCAACATATAGATTATAGATGAAAAATCTGAAGAACGGGCACATTAATGGGGTATTCATCTGAAGGTTGGCCCAATTCCAGTTCACAAATGGCTTTCTCTTAATGACTAACCAATAATGGGAAACCTGGCCAAAAGGGAGTTGCAGTATTCAGTTCTCAGAGTCATGTGAGTAAATGTTACTTGTTCTGCAGCAAACAAGGGTGTTCCCTGTGTAAATTCAACTACTGGAAAATATTTCTGCACAAGAGCAAAGACAGAGGTTTCTGTGGCCAAATTAGGTCATCACCATAATATCAACTTTCTCTGCTATTGCAAATCCACACATTCATTGAGTTTGATAACATTGGTAAAAATCTTTGTTATGAATTATGAACATCACTTGAGCTTATATGGGAAATGCAATGACCCAATCGTTATAGTAAGCCCTGATATCTTCATTTTTCTTGGAGAGTGGATTGTATTATTGAGCACTTCTAAGTTGTGGACAACTTTTCTGTTTTTCATATTTGTTGACAGTTTACTGTTAGAATTTGGGTGGATTCTGTCAATGATCATTGGAACAGCTCTCATAATCATATCATCATAGGCTATCAAGGATAATCTTGATGCTGGATCCATGACTGTAGAGACCGATTCTGGATCCGCAGAATCGTTTGCCGTGACACACATTTCCAGATGGCAGTTCCAACGAGGGTTTGCTTGACACACCTTCCTCTTGGCACATTTCTCCCTTTCACCCCCTATTCATGCCTATGTTTAGGGCACCTTTTCTAGGTATCTCCCAATATGAGGTGAGCAGAGTGGATCCTAATTAGGGTTGCTTAGTCATGGAACTGCTGCCGAACTGCTCAATTGCCTCGGACCTTGAATTAGAATTACTGAATCCATATCCACCGCATCACTAGAAGCTCCCAGATTTCACAGTTCTGTCCCCATCACCGCTCGCTGATTTCCATGGGACTTTTGTTGATTTCTTTTTCTTCTTTTTGGAAGAATGTGTTTTATGTGTGAAGATCAGTACATAGCGATCAACACACAGACTTCAAGAGAGAGGTTCTGATCCAGTGGCATGGTTAATATGACGACCAGTGAACTCTGATCTTCTATATCTCTTCATTGTTTGGGACAATAGTTCTCTTTGCTCCTGCATACAAATTGTTGAACAGTTGCGTTCAGGGTTCTAACTCTATTTCATCTTTTATTTTTTGCTTCTTCATCAGTCTTAAATGCTTAATGTCATTCAGTAGGATTTGTCTTTCTTTTTGTCTAGATAGATAGATATAATGCATAACTTCCTCACCATGTCTCTGGCTTCAGTCCAAAGGGTTTTTTGGTTTTTTTGCATCTATTCAGTTAGGTTTACCACTGTAAATCTATTTTTTTTATATTATCCTTAAAATAAAAAAGGATGTTCTTCAAGTTGCATGTTGGCAAAATGACACATTTAGTGTTCTTCTTTAGCTTTACTCTAAAGTTTGATATCATCGGTTCATATTCTATGCCACAATCTCATCATCTTGTTTTTGAATAGAGACTCAATTTCTCCATCTTTTGATTCCAATTATATAGAGTATCTGATTTGTATGTTTGTCACCAGGTAATGTCCATGTAAACAATAACCTTTTTGGTTGTCAAGGCCAAATGCTCGCTTTTCTACTTTTGCATTCCAATTGCCTATGATTACCAACATGTCCTATTTTGGTGTGCGATTAATTTCCTCCTGGACTACAGTATAATCGTCGTTGCTGCTGCTATTATTATTATTATTATTATTATTATTATTATTCCTACTACTACTACTAATCTATCTTTTCCCCAGATGGGGAAAAACAACTTTTTAAAACCTAAGATTACACAATAAAAACATACACAATTGAAACGCCCACATGAATTACAGTTTTTTACAATAGCATATATGACCAAATATCATCAGTAACAAAGAAAAATCTATTACTAACTGCTCCACTGAAAATGAAGTATTTTAATAATGTAATGAAATAAAATATGCTATGCAACCACACATGTTTGTGGGAATTATAAAGAGGGTAATAAACAGGAATATGTTACATTATCAGATATTGTTTATATTGTGTTCAGATTAAATGTATTCTTTTGTGTAAAGTCTTTGTGAAATTTGGGTGAAAACATTACCTACCAGACCTGTATTATAATCATATTGAACAAGATTTAAAAAACAGCTTTGTACAAAAGGATACATATGGGTAAGGATTAAAGTATTAGGAGACAACTGCTACTGTTTTTCTGCAGACAATCTTTACATACTTCATTGTCTAAAATTCCAAAAATCTCAGAGGATTCCTGTTAAAAACATGTTACACTAAGAAATCTGCATATACTACACTGGTTTATTTAATTTTTTACTTCATCTATGATTACATTATTACTATAGTTCATTGACAATAACGAAACCATCAGTAATATTAATGATGCTCAGTAATATTAATTATCATTATGTTGGGTTATGTAATTAGACTGTTTTTTAAAAGTTTTATGTCTAATTTTTCTACATCCCTGCATATCTCCTTTTGGTTCTATAGTGAATGGACATGTGAGATACAACTATTTCAAGAATAATAGGCCATAGATATTGCTTGGGTTACATAGCAATATCTGTACAGTTCTTCAGAACTACGTTTTTCTAAGTTAGTTAGAATTTTGGTAAAGAATCACAAAATTATAGAGATGGAAGAAACCACAAAAACCATCCATGCCAACAACCCCCTGCCATGCAGGAACACATATTCAAGGCACTCCCAACAGATGACCACCCAACCTCCATGTCCTTGTCTCTGGAGCAGCAAAAAGTAAATTTGTTTCTCAAAGATAATTTCCTGAAATTATTTCTGCCAGTTTTTTCATTACCCTTGGAAGGAATTCATCTGAACACGGAAACTTGAACTCATTTGGAGTGGCTAGATATTGCTGAACTCTTTCCCTACTCTGTGCTGCATTTCCCCCACTGTATCCTCTGCTCCATTACCCTCAAGTTGACCTTTTTGGAGAGTAATTTTGCCTTTTCTCTGCCCCCCCCCCCCATCAGTATTTTGCAATTACCTGTCCACAGTAACCTTGCCATTTCCTTGTTCCTCCTTTTGCTATGAATATAACCCTAAAAGCCTTTTTATTGTTTGTAATCCCTCTAGCAAGATCATTCAAAGCCGACCCCCCTCTCACTGCCCCACCACCTTCTGAACAATGAAATTGTCAGCAAGGCAGGTGAAGAATTTGAGTTATTTTAAGAACTGTTAAATTGATTCAATTTGGACCAAATAACTTGATTGTTTTCAAAGATTTAGGACATCAATAGCTAGCAGGTTTGAATGTTGGACTATGAAGCCCTACTTTGATATAGAAACACAATGGGTGGCTTTAGGAACACCACTGTCTCTTGCACTCTAAGAAACTTCCTCTGAAGAAAACCTTACTAAATAAACCCCATCATAGATGCACCTTAAGTCCACTATAAACAGAAAAGAACTTGAAGGCATCCAGCAACACAATAGAACTACAATCCCTGTTTGCACTATTTGACTTACTTTTTCATACATACCTCCTGAGAATGCTAGTTCAAGCACCTGTGTATTTGACCTACATCCTGTGCCGTGAAAACAGATGTAAAGAATTCATTCAGCTTCTCTGATCTCCTGTAACACTCATTTGACTCCTTTTTATCCAACAGACTATCTGCCTCCATAGGTGGTTTTCTGCTTCTGATGCATTAACATATTTTTTTCAGTGTTATTCTGTATGGACTCTTTAACAAGTACTACAAGTTTTAAAAATAAATCTCTTACTGTCCTTTCATTTCTTTTCCAGATGTTTGCCCTTATTTTTCTTTTTACTGAGTTCACTACTGCTAGAAGAGGTAATTTTTTTATCAAATAACTTCCTTGATAATTCTCATTCATCGTACTGTGAACTCTTAAAACAAGAGGGTACCTTCCTGTCCTTATTTCATACTGACCTTCTTTTACTGTGGCACTGAGAAACCCCCCAACTGAGTAGATCTTCAGGGAAAATATGGCCCTATTTACTTTCTCTTACATCTTTCTCTTGAATTACCACCTCAGTTTGAAGAAGTGACGTCTTTTAAAGTCATACGTAACTGTTTTTGAATTCCTTGGCAATTGTATATTTCCACAGAAATTCCAATCAGTATACAAGGATCAGTATACAAGGTTGCACCACTGTCACCCATCCAAATCATGATTTAGTTCAAGCGAGACATAGTCATCTCATCAAATCCGTGTGGGTGAACAAATGACCCCAAAGCATTGAGAAACATTAGGCACATTTGATGAAAGCTATTAACTTAATAATTAATATCAAACTAGAATATACACCTAAGAAGGCAAAAAAGCAAATTAAAAAAACAAGATCATTTCTCCAGAACAATCTACAACAGGACAGGCCAAGAAACAAGTGAGGAATTAAACCCTAGTCTCCAGAATTGTACTCAAACACTCAAACCATTACACTATGTTGGCTCTCATATTAGAAAATATGCTTTATTAATTCACTAGCTTTGCCTTTAAGCAGCAAAGTCATTTAGGATCAAGTCACAAATTTTCCTAAAAATATTGGGATTAAAAAACCTACAATGAGTAAATTCCCTGTCAATTTGTCAATAAACCAACTGTAGCCATTAGTTTGCAATAGCTATATTAACAGTATCTTAAACCTGCAAATATTTACTCGTGTTGTGTTACTCCTATACTTGATATTTTATTAAATGAAAAAAATCTGATTTCCCCTTATATACAGTCCTATAGAGTAAAGAAAAACATTTGCTTTGTCTTCATTGAATACTCCTAAGACATTCAGTTAACAAAAAATATTGGCACTGCCTCTTTGAATTAGGAATGCCTCTTCAAACTGAACTGCAATGTCATTCCATGTATAGTCAAGTACACTGTGCCACTGACTTTCCCTGCCTTTCTAAGAAGCTCCTTACTGCTGGTCTCTACAGGCACAGAGTATCAGCTCCACACAAAAACAAAGCAGTACTGCAAAGCTGTAAACAAAGTATTTTATCACACAAGAATGAATACAAATTAGAGGTGTGTTTCTACTGATCTTTGCTAGTAGACATTCTTGGGATGGATATATTTTTATTCTTAACTTTTAAATGACTTAGGTCATCTATTCAACCATACCTTGAAGCGAACAAACACACAAAATTCAATAACAGTACTTCAGCATCAAACCAATCTTGCAATTCGGCAAAATGATGAAGGTTGTTAACTACTAATGGTGTAAATATGTCTATACAAATTCTTACTCTTCATTTGTCCCATTATTTCACTTCCCTATTTTTCAAACAGTTTGTTTGAAACAGAAAGTTTTAAATTATGCTACATTTATTATTTTAGCACGGCATACTCATTTAAGCATCTTCTCTACAAAAAAATGACCAATAACAGCACAAAAGAATGTAGATCTGCTTAAGAAAATCAACATGTTGGGGTGTTAAGTCATTTGTAACTTGTAAAAATTGGGGAAATCCGTGTATTACTTGCACCTCAGAGGTCTAAAATTATGGATAATTAAGCTTGTAACATAAAGCAACATATGCAATAAACACAGTTTATCGCATTATGTATAAGGTTAGTACACTATTAAATGTTTACAAAATAGATATTTATTTTTAAAGCTTTGCAAAAATAGATAGTGGGATGGTTCTGTTGGAGGAATCCTCTTTGAGAGATTGCAAACAGATTCCCCAGGTAAAGGCCTATAGGGTCTTTGCAGAGATCAGAAGTCTGGACTCTCAAGGGATGAAAAAGTTGCATTGTGCCCTCAAAAGGTAGCCTTACTCTAAATCAGGAATGAAAGCCACCACCTAGGACAGTTCCACACTGACTACTGAAGTGGGGCCAAGTGGGGCAGTCCTCAAGAGTGAGTGCAGAATTCCCTCATTAGGCACTACCTGTATCAAGCCCAGAGAGAATAAAAAACACCCAGAGGGGTTGTGAGAGGGGATTTTCCCTTTCTTTCTAGCTCAGTGGTTCTCAACCTTCCTAATGCCGTGACCCCTTAGTACAGGTCCTCATGTTGTGGTGACCCCCAACCATAATATTATTTTTGTTGCTACTTCACAACTACAATTTTGCTACTGTTATGAATTGTAATCTAAATATCTGATATGCAGGATGTATTTTCATTCACTGGACCAAATTCGGCACAAATACGTGATATGCCCCAATTTGAATACTGGTGGGGTTGGCAGGGGACTGATGTTGTCATTTGGGAATTGTAGTTGCTGGCATTTATAGTTTACCTACAATCAAAGAGCATTCCGAACTCCACCAACAATGGAACTGAAGCAGACTTGGCACACAGAACTCTCATGATCAACAGAAAATACTGGAAGGGTTTGGTGGGCATTGACCTTGAGTTTTGGAGTTGTAGTTCACCTGGATCCAGAGAGCACTGTGGACTCAAATAATGATGGATCTGGACCAAACTTGGCACGAATATTCCATATGCCCAAATATGAACACAGATGGAGTTTAAGGGAAATAGGCCTTAACATTTGGGAGTTGTAGTTGCTGGGATTTATAGTTCACCTACAATAAAAGATCATTCTGATCCCTACCAATGATAGAACTGGGCCAGACTTCCCACATGGAACCCCTATGACCAACAGAAAATAAGTTTTTGGATGGTCTTTGGCGACCCCTCTGAAACCCCCTCGTGACACCCACAGGGGTCCCGACCCCCAGGTTGAGAACCACTGTCTACCTTGCTAAAGGATAGAAAGTGTGCTGACAGTTCTTGAGAAAAAAAAACTACAGGTGCTGGAAATGTGATTTGCTCCCCTTCCTCCATCCCTCATTCACAATGTATAATCAATACAGGCATTCCAGCCCCCCCCCCCCCCCCCAGAAAAACTCCCTAAAATTAAAAAAAAGTCTGGTCTCAAACATTTCAGATAAAAACAACTCAACCTGTAGTAATAAATCAGCCATACCTGGAGAAATTATCGGTATCAAGACCTTTTTTGCCCAGTAAGCCTAGCTAGAAATGTCGGAAACAGGATAATATAAGGTATTCCTCAACTGTTGTGAGAGAAAGGTTCCTGGTGAGATTTCTGAGTTTCTGAAACAACTCAAATTTCATGGGTTCTTGAAAACTCAAGAAAATCTCACAATGGCAATAGCCAATCCAGGAACAAACATTTAGTATCAGGAGTACTGTGAACATATTGCTTGCATTACTCAGGAGACAGAGGAATCCACAGCAGAAGATGACTCCCTGTTGCCACAATATTTGTTATGAAATTTTCTTGGGGGCTGGTCTGTGAGCCTAGCTGATGTCAGTTCTTCTTGGTCTTATTCCACATGACCTGTGCATGTGTTGAAGAATAACAGATTTAATGTGTCTTGATTTATGTGGAATGCACTCCCAAATGACACAAGATCCCTCCTGGCTTTCAGGAAGAAATTGAAATCGTGATTTTGGGACCAGGCTTTCAGTCAGCAGACATAATTAGTACTTTAGACGGACATTGACTGGAATGGAATGGTGACACGGCTGATGAGACTGTTTTATTGGTTTAATTAATGTTTGATATACTGCTTTTATTAATGATTTGTGTATTTTAATTATTGTTGTATTGTTGTAATTGTTTATATGTAACGGCATCAAATTGTTGCCATATGTAAGCCGTCCTAAGTCTCCTTTCGGGGGTAAAGAAGAGATGGGGTAGAAACACTGGAAATAAATAAATAAATAAATAAATAATTCCAATACAGATTTGAGACATTCTGTGCAGAATCCTTGCATTTTAAAATTTATCTGTAAAAGAACTCCCCAGTTTAGGCAACACGCAAACAATTCAGTGGTAAAGGACAAGAATCTATGTGTTTAGCTATAGTGCAAAACATTAGCATTTAAAGCATTGGAGGGATCTTGGATGGGGGCAGGTAAGTTCTTTTGGTTTAGTTTTTAAGAATGTGGCTTGAACAGTCTTTCAGCCACAGGATTTCCTGAGGTTTTGTTCTTTACCATACAGTCACATAATATGCAGTATTCTACTTCCTAATACAGAGCAATAGAAGTTGAGTGATTTCACAAGCATTTAACGAGGAAGGGTTAGTATATCCTTATCACAGCATAAACAATTCACAGCTGGTGTGGACTCACGGATATTTTTTAAAAGATGTAATGCAGTTCTCTCATAACACCAATATCTCAGGAAACAACACCTGCTTCTCAAACACTGTTATTCGACATTTTGAGCAGTGTTAATAATGTATTTTAGAGACCCCGAACTTTCTGGACAATGCTGACCATGAACACACAGTATTCTAAAGCAATTTGTTTAATTTTAGGAAATAAATCAATGCAACAATCAGATGAATCTTATCTGCTTCTCTTCCCTTACCCAGATTACTCTATCTTACTTTGCTGTGTGCTAACAATATATTTCAACAGGAGGCTTGTTGTTATCCCATTCAATTTCAAACTGTAAATTTTAATGGATGTTTTATTGGTTGAAAGGATTTTAATGTGGGTTTTAATTTATTTATTTACTACGCTTCTATATCGCCATTCTCAGCCCGAGGGCAACTCATGGCGGTTTACAAAACGGCGCAATTTGATGCCCACAACAGTACAAAAATAGTTTAAATCTAATGTTTGTGTTTTACTCTATGCCTATGTCATAGTTTTGTGTTTGTTATCTATTGTATTTTAATTGCAACCTGTTTAAAGCCTTGGAGAGAGACAAGTATGAAATCATCATCATCATTTTTCTTTTCAGAGCAGAAGGTACTTGCACACTTCTGAAGCCAGAAACAAAGCATGAAGGGGATCATATGTCAGTATAAATAGGAGCCCTGTTTAAGTCGGGAACAAATAAGAAGCCAGCACAAAAGTTTCCTAGATAGACAGCTTTTAATCGCCCAAATCATGGCACAAATTTAACCCCTTTAGTGATATCATATGAAACAAATCAAGCCAGAAGTACTCCTTTAAACAAAAACCAAGACAGTACCAAGATGAAAAGATTATGTCCATTGATCAAAATAACATTTTGCATGAACATGGGCATTTTGTTTTACTACAAAATTGGTTGAATAAAGGCTTTCCATTACTAATGTGTGTTTCTCCCAGCTTGAGATAAATACAACAATTTTCCAGCTACAATTAAGTTAAAGAAAAGAAATTAAAATACTGCTGAAGCCCAGATCCCTACATCTCAGAGGTTTAATTACTGGATTCCTCTTCTAGTCATCAACTTCAAATTCAACAAAGGCAAAATTAAATTTTGCCATCTGAGGCAAATGTGTATTGCACTACATTGTTAAAAAACATTAAAGGTTCCAATAATATTATGCAGCTGACACAGTTTTTATTAAAAGAGAAATTGAGTTTCCTTGATTAGTTAATGGACGTTACCTACAGAAACAATATAAGCTTCTCAATTAAACCCAAGGGGCATTTTTGCCCTATTTTTACTCACATTATTTTCTGAACGACCACCTTCATGCACTACTGTGAAGGGGTTTTATTAAAAGCTGACATATGCTGTTAAAACGTTTTTCTCTCTCTCACACAGCATACACCTACACACAGAGAGACAGAGCATCTTACTATATGCCAAGTAGTATGACAACAGAAAAACAGTGAAAAAAAGTTCACTAGGCCATGATTTTCATTTTAGTAACTTCAGTAGTAGATAATAAAGAAATACTTTTTGTCCCTTATACTGACCTCTATACATGACAATTAGAAAATGGAAACAACCATAATTTCTGAAGAGGATTCAGGATGTTACAAACTGTTACATGTAATTAAGCATGTAGAGAATAAGTGCTGCAAAATAAATATCACTATGGTTTCTTATAAAAGAAGTCAGGTCTCACAAATCTCTGGGAGTTCTTTGACAATGCCAATGAAAATGTAAACAGAGATTATATGGTAGCCATTATATATTTGGGCTTTCAAAAAAATTAAGGAAACTCCTTACTAGAGACTTTTCAGGAAGTGCTAAGAAGTCACTGATAAAGAGGCTAGTTTCCTTGTGGATTGATAAGCAAAGGTAAAGGTTTCTCCTTGACATTAAGTCCAGTCGTGCCCAACTCTGAGGGTTGGTACTCATCTCCATTTCTAAGCTAAAGAGTCTGCATTGTCTGTAGACACTTCTAAAGTCATGTGGCCGACATGACTGCATGGAGCGCCATTACCTTCCAGCTGGAGCAGTACCTATTGATTTACTCAAATTTGCATGTTTTCGAACTGCTAGGTTGGCAGAAGCTGGGGGCTAACAGGAGGAGCTCACACTGCTTCCCGGATTCTAACCTGCAACCTTTTGGTCAACAAGTTCAGCAGCTCAGTGCTTTAACCCACTGCACCACTGGGAGCTCTATAGATTAAAAGTAGCGGTTTAATCTGGAAGTGCTGACAGAACTTCCCATCACAAATTATTTATATAGGGACAATGATTCCTACAATTCTCTTATCTAGTGCTTGCACTTTAACCATGAACCCTTCCTCACAACTGATTGTACTAGCTCCTCCCCCATTCCCAGAACTGCATTGCTATCTCAGGTTACTGGTTGTCTCTTTGATGGTTGTTTTATATTGTGTCATGCTGTTGATTTATTTCACTTGTTGCTGTTTTTATGGATTTAAATTGTTGTTTTAACTATGTTGATTGAGCTTGTCCCCATGTAAGCTGCCCGGAGTCCCCTCAAGGAGATGGAGGTGGGGTACAAAAATAAAGTAGTAGTAGTAGCTATTATTATTATTATTATTATTATTATTATTATTATTATTATCCTAGTTGAGTAAAGTTGCCCAGTTTTCCATTGATTACACTGCATTTACCCATCTTGTAAAAAATTGGAAAGTAATATTGAAGCCATTGTTCTCTGCAAATTTAAGGAACTTCTTGATCTATCAATCATATCAATAAAAGCTACAATGTCTGGACCTGGAGGCCCTTTCACACAGCCCTATATTCCAGAATATCATGGCAGAAAATCCCACATCATCTGAGTGTGGACTCAGATAACCCAGTTCAAAGCAGATATTTACTGGTGGATTTTATGCCTTGTTATTCTGGGATATAGGGCTGTGTAAAAGGGCCCTGGGTTGCCAACATGTTTCTAGTTGAATGTGCTGCTTGTGAATCTTCAAAACAATAAATTGCTTGGGACTGCAATACTTTGACATTTTCCTTATATATGCCTTTTACAGAATTGCAAATCTGGTGAAGTGTAGTGGTTTGTGTGCTGAGACCCAGAACCCTTCTACACTGCATATAATCCAGATTATCAAAGAAGATAATCCAGATTCTGTTTTGAACTTGATTATGATTCCACACTGCCATATAATCCAGTTCAAAGCAGATAATCTGGATTTTATACGGCAGTGTAGAAGAGGCCCCAGTCATCCATGGAAACTCATGGGTGACAACAGGCAATTCACTCTCTCTCAACCTTAGAGGAAAACAATGACAAAATTCTTCAAAATAAATCTGGCCACGAAAACTCTTAAAGGTCATTATATGCTGGAGCTTATTTGAAGACCTTTAAGGAGGAGGAGGAAGACAACAACAACAACAACAAAAATATCAGTTGGAAAGTCTTCTACTATGTTTCCTCAGTTGTGGCAATGCACACGAAAGAACCTGCTCTGCTGTGTCACATTGAGTAACGCCTTCCCTTTAGTGGCTTGTATTAAACTGATTTGAATTGTTGTACCTTATTTTAAGCTGTCTTCTTTCACTTGTCAAATTTTCTAATATCCTTTTAGTCTTACTTTTTTTAAAAAAAAAAACCAAATCTAGAAAAACTGAGTGAAAAAAAAATCAGTATGAGCTAAACTGTTTCTGAGATTAGATGTCCTGCAAAATCTCCTGAGAGCGCCCTATGACAACCAACCACATCCTTTATCAACATCGTGCTTAATACTTGTTATAAATTATTACATTCTTAAAATGCAAATAATCTGTCAACGCTGACATGAACCAAATAATGGCCAGATAGCTCTAGTTCTGAAAATGTTAAACACATGTTTGACAGCCCTTCCTTATGAGTTCATTTTTTGAGAATTGATCAACAGTGAATTCGTCTATCACAACTATTACAACTATTATTTCTCTTAAGATGCAAAAATTGTCTATACAGATTATTGTTCTTGAGATGCCCTGGATGATAACTGGCAATATGTAAGACAGAATTCCTACATATGTACTTTACATCATTACATAAAGACATACAACATGCAGAGAAACATTTAAGAATTATTAGATTTTCCTCAAGGTAATAAAAGTAGTTAGCCCATTAAAAGTATTATAACAATACTGATTTATACAGAACCATACCTAGTTTATAAAAAACAGGAGCATCTTCAATATAGATCTTTGCTCATATCTTGGACAGAATAACTTCTAAACTTTCAAAATAAGGGAACATTTTTCTATATAGAAGCTCTGGGATTTGGGCTAACTACAGTATTTAGGCCCACAACTTTAAACTCATCGTGGCAGTATTTTTGCCCAACTTGAAGTTACTCAGAACATTTTATTTGAGGTACTTGCTTAAATACAGTGAGATAGAGAAGAAAAGACAGGTTCAGGAAAACTGGAAGAAAATAGGTGTTGGGTTTTTTGCAGAAGCAAAAGAAAGAAGTAGAGAAAGGGGGTGCAGCTATGCAATATTGAGAGTACAGAAAATTTGGTGATTCAGATAAAGAGGAATATTTTGGAAAGGTAATCGAAGAAATTTAACATAGGCATCATGGAAGAACTTCACATTCTTCCTGAAATAAAGGTATCACTGGTGTACCTTGAGTCTTAACATCTGGGAGCAGTCATTTAAAACTAGATCAACTAATGTCATACTGATTCACTGATGTGTGATGGTAATAAATGCTTTGAAAGCCCATTGCCCAGATTTTAACAGAAGATTGTGGGAGACTCACAAATGTAATGGTAACATCCTCTTACCTTCTGTAATGGCATCTAATAATCCAAGGTTTCATTAAAATATGGTCATCATGGAAAATGTGACCCCAACAGTCGCTGCTAGATCGCAGTGATTTTATCTAACTGATATACGTTCTTTCTTGTAAAAAAATCTACCCAAAAACCGTGGGTTCATATCCATATTTTAATGTTAGTGTCTTGACTCTTATTTTAAAAGGAACCATTCCATTATCAAATCAAGAGCTTAATCCATCCCGGGAGAAGCTAAAAGAAGCAATGGCTCCTTCTACACTCTTTTCTGTGACACCACTTCTGGCCTTTTGGAATGCTTGTTAAGGGAAATGGTAGCACTGTTGCTTTTATCTCTCCATGAAATGACTCTGGACTTATTCAAGGGTGATGTCAACTCCACAATCTCGGTCCCAAAATCTGCCCTCAACATATACATAAATTTGACTTATCCATGAGTATATATGGTAATCCTTGTAGAGCTTTCAACACAGTATGGCAGTGAATCTTAAACTGAATAACATGTTTTAACATTTTACAGACCAGTACCTTCTGTTTATCCTGATCATACAGTTAGTTCACGACATTATAAACATGTGACAATTCACTGTCACAGATTGCTGGGGGAGGGTGAATTGCATGGAGAGATTAGGAACTACAAAAGCAGAATATGTTGTATCAGAATGGTATTCTGCCAGTGATTAGCTACACTTAGGTACATCCCATTTTCTCATCACATCATAGTAAACTGCATAGCAAATGCAGTGGGTTTTTGGTATCTTTTGTATTTTAATTCCAGGATACCTCATATACTGTATACCAAAATCCATGGATCCCCAAGTCTGATTATATACAAAGGTATAGTAGAATTGTATGCCTTACCTAACATGGTGAACAACTCAAATGAATGCTGGAGAGAACTTGAGAATCTCTGAAATAATGAGAGGATGCAGCGGGGTTTGCTTACCCATAAATACAGTTATCTCCATATGGCAAAAACAAGGTTTGCTTTTTGAATTTTGTTTCTGAGTATTTTTTTGGTGTCTGGCTGAATCCATGGATGCAAACCCATAGGTATGGAGGGCCAGAAGTATTTACTAATGCAACAGTAAATTTGCCTTCCTTAGTACAATACCTCATTGCACCAGTGCTTTGTGACTATTTTGATCTATGGCAATGATAAGTAAAGTCTGCTCTGATGATGAATTATACCACCTTTCAATCCTCACCATTAAGTAAGCTAGGATTGACAGAAATTACAGTCTAACAACATTCAGAGCAGCTCCATGTTCCTCACAAAAGTTTAACATTGTTTTTTTGTTAATTACAGCCATTTCAGAACTCAGCTACTTACGATTAGGATAGTCAGTAGTATGTTCCAAGATGCACTTTTGAGCACCGATATAAATTGTTACTGACTTATTTAATCAATTTATCATGTGGTATTTACTTTATTTATATGAATCTGCCCAAATATCTTCTCTTAATAATTCATTTCAGATTACACCATTCCTAGAAACCTTTGAATCATCTACAAATTTGGCCATCTGTAACCCAAGGTAATTAGCAAATAGGAAAAATAGCACTATCTCAAATATTAAGTCTTTCACATATTTCACAGCTTACTTCCCTAATCCTCTGCTTCCTGCTTTTAACCAGTTACCTAAGCATAAGAGGATTGTCAGTTTATCCCATGACTGCTAGGTTTGTCTACAATAAGGATTCTTTCCTAAGGAGCATGGTCAAATAAAACAACAACAAAAACAAAAAAGGTGGTACTGTACATATATCTGGGTGCTCAAGAGTTTGTGTAGGTTGAATATCCCTTATCCAAAATTCTTGGGACCAAAAACATTTTAAGTTATGGGTTTCTCTGGATTTTGGAATTTCTGTATTTGCATATAACTATTTCTTTTCTTCCAAACAGTCAGGTTACTTCAACCTCCAGGTTGCATTACGAGTCCCTGCCCAGGAACCCCAGGTTCCTCGTAGTCACAGATGTACTCCCTTCACACCCAACATGCCTAAGGAGGTGGGGGAAGATAGAAAAAGAAAACATGAGGCATGACAGCTGTGCAAGGAGAGACATTTTTGTCATCTAAATTGTTCCCAACATGCAATGGTGACAGCAGAAATGCTACTGTTGTTGGCACAGATGCTGCCCATCATTTCCACTCTCTCTCCTCCATTCACACATACTCTGCATCTCTGGAAACTTGTCGGATCTTGTGTCAGGAGCAACTTGAGGAACTGCAAGTCGCTTCTGGTGTGAGAAAATTGGCCATCAGCAAGGACTTTGCCCAGGGGACACCCGGATGTTTGATGTTTTACCATCTTTGTGGGAAGCTTCTCTCATGTCCCCGCAGGGGAACTAGAGCTGACATAGGGATTTAAATCTGCTCTCCACTGATTTGAACTGCAGTCCTGCCAGCACAAGGGTTAAAGCCATTGTACCACCGGGGCTCCGGTCCTGCTGGTAAGGAGAAGCAGCTTACATGGGAAAGCAACTAAAGAAACAAAGTGGATGGTTTTGTACCACAACCTGCTGTTCCCATGACCTTGACAGGACACTGGTGCAGTGACTTCATTGAGACTTTACCACCAATAATCTAAAAGGAGTATAGATGCAGAAGAGAGGACTTTGTCAGCTGCAAAGGAAAGAAAAAAAGGAAAAGGAGGGTGGGAAGACAGGCATGTGGAAATAGGCAGCTGATAGCAAAAAGTTTCAGGTTTGGAGGTTTTTGGATTTTGATTTTCCAGATTAGGATTGTCCAACTCACCAGGTTCCAACCCACCAGGGTCCAACCAACTGCCTAGGTAACAGCGGATTCTGAGTATCACTAAAGGTTGTAATCCTACATCAACTTACTTTGAAGTATGATATCCTGAATTTGGTTTGGCAACATACTCCCAAATGGACATGTACTGTAAATCCATCAGTGTTCTAAAAATTTATCAAGCTTTGCAGTCTTGAAAAAGTAAAAAGAATTCAAGACTTTTTCTATGGTTTATTCCATGACTACTAGGATCACTGAAATGTATATCATGTGTAAATGTAGAAATTTTAGTCAAAAAAATCAACCTCAAAAACCTGGGTTGGCTTATCCACATGCCAATGTGAGTTTGGTACCTTAACTCTTAACATAAAAGGAGCCATCTCTTTCTCTAAATAGAGGAGGGAAACCATATTTCTGTAGAAACAGAGCCTAAATACTCTGATCCAGGAAAGTTGGCAGGATCAGTTTTAGTCACTGCTTGGATGGGAGTCTACCAATGAATAGCAGGTACTGTAGGCTATATCACAGTGGAGAGAACTAACAAAATTACCACAAAGTATTCCTTGTCCAAGAAAACTGTATGAAATTTGTAGGGATACCGTATGTCACAGCTGACTTGAAGGCACACAAAAACACACACAGTTCCACAGAACATATTTTGAAATAAAGTGGCCTACGACTGCAAAGGAGTTGTGAAATGGAAGCTATCTTTAAATGCTCCAAGAAAGTTTTAACTGAAGCAGGTACATGAATTGGACCTGAAAAACTTATTTCCTGTGATTATCCAATTGTTTAGGCAGAATATTTACAAATATACAAAATATTAATATGAAAACCTCCTGAGAGACCACATTTATGATAAGAAAATTCAAGCACTTTTTCTATTAGCCACCCCCTCCAGCAGCAAACTGAGTCTGAAAAATTGCCCTCTGACATCCTCTCTCTGACATATTCTGATTTCTGTAAATGCTAAGAACTATTGTAGGCAACAGCCAGAAGTGACAGAATCCATGCATAAATGTTCTTATATATGAATTTAGGACAGTGGTTCTCAACCTGGGGTCCCCAGATGTTTTTGGCCTACAATTCCCAGAAATCCTAACAGCTGGTAAACTAGCTGGGATTTCTGGGAGTTGTAGGCCAAAAACATCTGGAGACCCCAGGTTGAGAAGCACTGATTTAGGAGCATTGTAAACCACTCACAGTTTGCTATTTAAAATTCAGCAAATGAAGAACAAATAGATTAACAACTGTCAACTATATTGACCCAAACAAATAACTATTTGAAGTATCAATTGTATTACCTGTTATATTTAAAGGCTATGACAAATCTGTAGATTCAGCATGACAATTTCAAGTCTCTAATTGCCTCCTGCCATAATATACAAAAAGTAATTTAGTAACTCACTAACAAATCACAATATTTCAATGAAGATTATCATACTGTATCAATTCTCCAGAGCTATGTTGCTCATAGTTTGCAATTATTTTGGCACCTTTCCCATATTCGTCAGTTCTACATTTTTAACTACTTGGTCTTTAAATACAGAGACACTATATTATTTAAAAGGTATTAACATTAAAAATGATAGTCAAATATTTGCATGCTGAATTAATTAATTAATTAATTAAGAGACTAATCTTTTTCAAAATCAACATTCTAACCAGATTATTTATTATTAACACTTTGGTGCATCTGATTTGATCAATGATCATCTGATCACATGATCAATCTGATCCATATTTTATGTAATACAAGAACTGTTTTCTACATGGCTCTGCATACTGTAACTCATGCCCAATGGCTCACAACATGTTACAGATTCAAATATATTTATTCCATTGTCAGATTGATCTTGAAGACATGCTGGAAACAAAGTGGCAGTATTATATATTAGACATCAACAGGTCTTGCTTCATAATATTGTGTTTGTATGTATCTTCAGGTTGGCTGTCAACCTATGCTGACTCCATTTATTTCACAGGGCTTTCTTGGGCAAATAGTCAGAGGTGTTTTTATCATTTCCTTCCTCTGAAATATAGTCTATAATACCTGGTGATTTCTTAGAAAGGCATTCTAAAGTACTATTCAAATAATTCTAACATATCTAATTACAATACAGCAGTGATATACTGTTAAAAATAATAATATTCAATGTGGGTATACGTGACTGCAGAAAACTTGTAGATGCTATGTCTTTTTATTTTAGTTACTGACAATGAATGCCAAGTCAATACATGGAAAAACACAACTATCCAGGACCTATACATTTGAACTGATGCAATTTAACACCCTTTGGACTGCCATAGCTCAATACTATAGAATCACGGGCATTGTAGTGTGGTGAGGCATCCACACTATTTGGCAGAGGGGTAAAGTATAAACAACTTATCAAGTATAAACAAGATATAAATGTCAAAATATTGATAAAGTTGGATTCCCACAAGCAAATACTCCCATATCAAGTGGTATTTTAATCACATAAAACTAATACTATTTGATATACAAGAACTACCTCTGATTGAGATATAATGAATTCTGTACATGATGTCAGAATACCACTCATTTCCCATTTATTACACTTAGCAATTTATATTAATGTCACCACCAGCACTTCATTTTAGTGGTGTAGAATGCTTGAGAGTTATTCATTTTCCCTTCTACTTGCTTTTGTCTTCTGAGGTTTGGTGCTTTAATGCAGGAAACACACTACATTATGCACAAAGGATGTAGACCATCCCTTTGATGTGACTAAAACTCTCACTAGTGCACCCAAAGGAGGAATAAGAAAACAGACAATTGGTGACAAAAACCATTTCAACTACCCTTATTGTAAGGAGAGTTGGTAGGTGATGATCAAACTGTCACCTGACACTCTTATAATGGTCGTCACCTTTATTATTATCAGCAAATACTGACATTCCGTGCTCTAATATGCACATGTACATATGGTTTGGAAGCAAACATTATATCTCACAATTGTGAAAGCTATTATCACCATTTTGTTCAATTAAAAACTACAATTTCAGATATATATATATATATATATATATATATATAAAAGACTTGTTGCTTCTTCAGGAAGCATTCTAATAAATGTGTTGATGGTTTGCTGCACCAAATATTATCTTTTCAATGGAAAATGTCTCTTACTTCCCCTACTTCTTTTTGCTCCTCCCCCAAATTCTCTCACCTATTCTAGCCATTTTTAAGAACGTGCCTCTTTGTGTAAGAATGAGGAAAAACATGAATAGACAAAATATGCATTTTATGACAGCATTGGAACACCAGTTGGAGAATTTTAATTTCTAGTGCTCAACTGTGTATTTACTACAGTACAGTCCTAGAGTGCATTATTAAGCAAAATAACACGAGACATGTGTTGCCCCATTCACCCCTTCCTTTCTCTCTTCTGAGCAGACTATAACTGAAGATTCAAACAGTTAATCAACCAACATTTTCCAAACTAAGTTTATTTCTTATCCCAGTATGAGTAGATGTATTAAAAATGGCATGAATGAAAAAGCAGCTTAAAAAACAGTTAAGTAAAATATTACATCTTCTCTTGGAACAGAAGTCCACAATTTTGGGTTGTGATTATGGTTAAGAAAAATGTGTCATTCAAGGTTTATTACAGTAAAAAAGAGACAAATTATAGAAATGAGTCATGGTGACTTTTAGCAAGAACCTTATTGTGTTGCAGTACAAGGAATAAAGCAAACAAATTCATATGACTGGAATGTATTTTATATCGTAACCTTAATGGTGTGAATGAAGAGTCAAAAATCAAAATGCTAAAGTTAACAAGATGGTTACTAATGATATGACTGGTTTCAACTGCGAGAATGCACACACACACAATGGAATAAATGGATATGTTAGCAATAGGATCCATATTACATTACTTCTCTGACAAAAGCCCATTCTCAACTTAATTCTTCTTTGTCTTTTCTTCCAGCATGAGGTTATTACTTACTTGTTACCTTTTTTACACAAAATGGGGCTTGAGACGGCTGAAACTATATAATGGAAATAACAAGTTCAAATCAAAAACATAAAACTACTTTTCTTTTTAATGCCATTAAGCCACTAAGTTAGCTCTCCTGGATAAAAATCACTCACCAAAGCAATGCAGTTTAACTGCCAAAGGCCTCTAAGAAAAACCATACCACCTGGCATAATGACAGCAGGGTGAGGGCCAACCTAGTCTCCCTTGGAAAGAAATTCTACAGCTCCAGAATGCCCACTGAGAAAGCTGTTCAGTATCCTACGAACCTTACATTTAAAGGTGGAAGGCCCGAGTAAAGGACATCAAAGTCCAAGCATACAAAAATAATCATTGGAGTAACCTGGACTCAAGTCCCGCTTTCTCTATGCTACCCTTTCTTTTAATTTTTTAGAGTGTGTGTACACAATCTGCTTGGTCTTCTAATACTTAGCCAGATTTGCTTCCACAATACCATCTTTGCCCTGGGATATTCAAAGATGACCAACAGAGTTTGAAATTACACTGAAGAATGAGGTATGTTTATTAAGTTTGAACTGCCTAGTAAATGAGCTTTGTAGATAAGCAGAATAATTACTTTCTCCCAAAACTGAATGCCAACCTACATTTGATGTAAACACCACAGAGTGCACACTCTGTATTTGATAACTGATCAAGAATGCATGAATACATGCCATGTTGAAAAGCTCACTGCAAGGTTGGCATTGCAGAAGATAGGTCAAGACACTGCAGGCCAAGCCAGATGTTGGCAGTGCCATGAATCACACTACAATGAGCAATGGCAAGTAACTGCAAAAACATAAAATCAAAAGCAAAGACAATGGGTAGCAATGGACTCTGTAAGTCTTTAAGGTGTGCTACAAAATCCCATTGCATATTTTATATTCTAGCCCATTTTTAAATATATGGTATAGAGGTGTCTGGATAGCATAATATTCCCTTTACTTAATCCATAACAAACAAGACATATCTTCAAAGCTAATTCTTGTAAACAAATTGTGGATTAATAGTTACATTTCAGAAATACTTGTACCTATTAGAAATGATTTAGAGGACAACATTTCACTCTAGATCTCAGAGTAATGCTATACCTTATGCTAAATATACCCTTTTTAGAATCATACCTAACATGGACAGTTTTAATCTGAAGATCAGTTTCACATGGAAAATCTCATCCCTATGGATGCTTTTTATCTAAATATGCTGTTTGCCGTAAACTTTCTAAAGTACAGCCAGAAAACATTTAAAGAAAAAACCCACAAACATGTGAGAAGCAGCCAAATAAAGGACACAATCTTAAAAGCAAGTTATCATAACATGTTTGAGCAAGCAGGAGAATGACACATCCACTATAATATATCTCAAAGACTTCAGTTAGCAAACAGGGTAAAATTTGGTTTGTACAGACTGATTACTTTGGGTATGTTTTTAAAATAAATATTCTGTTACTTCTACAGTTAGCCCTCAACCTTTGCTAGTTTCACATTTGTGCAACTGATTAACGTTTTCTCTCTCTCCGAACATCCAGTGCAAATTTAACTGGATGTTGACCATTGAAAAATGCTGGATGCCTATTCCTAGAGAGGCAATCTTTTTAAGTCTTTTTTTAATGCAGTTTTCCACTAACCTCAGCAAATGTGGAGAGCTGACTGTACATGTATTTTATTGTATAGGATGTGATCATATATGCAGCCCCAGGAAGACTTTTACCCCTAAAGATCCTTTCAGTAAATCAGAAAACCTTGAAGCCCCAACATCCCAGAGCAATCTCCCTGAAAGGTGAAATTATTTTCCTGATGTAGTATATGTAAATTATATGTAATCCATTCTACTTTTCACAAGATATTTCTACTTAACTTTAGTGATGTTCGCATTATAAAATCTGATCTAATTTAAGCCAAGACTTCAGTGTATTTTATTTATGACGACATCCTATAAATATAATTGTCCCATGACATTATTCAAATACTAAACACAATCCTACATTTCAAATCCTACAAACAGCTGAGGAAAAACTGCAACATAGTGCAATTGCATGGTAGAAGTGCTTGTATTTAATGCATTACCAGATTAGTGATTCAGGGTGTTACTGAATTAATAATAAAGTAATAGTATAATATTTTAGTATCAACATACTTTTATTACCTTATCTTCAGATGTAGTAAAATTAATACTAGCTATTAATTGTCCATGCACTTATTACATATTGTACTATCAAAAGTGTTGTAGCATATGTTTTCACTAGTTTCACTTATGTGTTACAACTTATTCTCATAATTACTGTAACACTGTTTTATTCGAATGCTATGGTAAAGACCTTCAGTTCTATTATGTTATCCATGGATAGTATTGGACCTGAATAGTAAATTCTTGTTTGAATAGTAAAATCTTGTTTGCTTTGGAAAATTGGTATGATAAGAAACAAAGATGGCAGGGACCTAACAGAAGCTGAAGAGATCAAGAGAAGGTGGCGAGACTATACAGAAGATCTGTATAGGAAGGATAATAATATCGAGGAAAGTTTTGACGGTGTGGTGAATGAATTAAAACCAGGTATCCTGAGGAGTGAGGTTGAATGGGCCTTGAGAAGCATTGCTAACAACAAGGCATCAGGAGACGACGGGATCCCAGTCGAACTGTTTAAAATCTTAAAAGATGATGCTGTCAAGGTGATGCATGCCATATGCCAGCAAATATGGAAAACACAAGAATGGCCATCAGACTGGAAAAAATCAACTTATATTCCCATACCAAAAAAAGGGAAATGCAAAAGACTGCTCCAACTTCCATACAGTGGCCCTTATATCTCATGCCAGTAAGGTAATGCTCAAGATCCTGCAAGGAAGACTCCAGCAATACATGGAGAGAGAGTTGCCAGATGTTCAAGCTGGGTTTAGAAAAGGCAGAGGAACGAGAGACCAGATTGCCAATATCCGCTGGATAATGGAGAAAGGCAAGGAGTTTCAGAAAAACATCTACTTCTGCTTCATTGACTATTCTAAAGCCTTTGACTGTGTGGATCATAATAAATTGTGACAAGTTCTTGGTGGGATGGGCATACCAAGCCACCTTGTCTCTCTCCTGAGGAATCTGTACAAGGACCAAGTAGCAACAGTAAGGACTGACCACGGAACAACAGACTGGTTCAAGATTGGGAAAGGCGTATGGCAAGGCTGCATCCTCTCACCCAACCTTTTTAACTTGTATGCAGAACACATCATGCGATGTGTGGGGCTTGATGAATGCAAAGCTGGGGTGAAAATTGCTGGAAGAAACATTAACAACCTGATATGCAGATGACACCACTCTGATGGCCGAAAGCGAGGAGGAGCTGAGGAGCCTTCTAATCAAGGTGAAAGAAGAAAGCGCAAAAGCCGGGTTGCAGCTAAACATCAAAAAAACCAAGATTATGGCAACAAGAATGATTGACAACTGGAAAATAGAGGGAGAAAATGTGGAGGCCGTGACAGACTTTGTATTTCTAGGTGCAAAGATTACTGCAGATGCAGACTGTGGCCAGGAAATCAGAAGACGCTTACTTATTGGGAGGAGAGCAATGTCCAATCTCGATAAAATAGTAAAGAGTAGAGACATCACACTGGCAACAAAGATCCGCCTAGTCAAAGCCATGGTATTCCCTGTAGTAACCTACGGATGTGAGAGCTGGACCTTAGGGAAGGCTGAGCGAAGGAAGATCGATGCTTTTGAGCTGTGGTGTTGGAGGAAAGTTCTGAGAGTGCCTTGGACTGCGAGAAGATCCAACCAGTCCATCCTCCAGGAAATAAAGCCCGACTGCTCACTGGAGGGAAGGATACTAGAGACAAAGTTGAAGACAATTATGCTGGGGAAAGTGGAAGGCAAAAGGAAGAGGGGCCGACCAAGGGCAAGATGGATGGATGGCATCCTTGAAGTGACTGGAATGACCTTGAAGGAGCTGGGAGTGGTGACGGCCGACAGGAAGCTTTGGCGTGGGCTGGTCCATGAGGTCACGAAGAGTCGGAGACGACTGAACGAATGAACAACAATCCATGGATAGTATTGGACCTGAATAGTAAATTCTTGTTTGCTTTGGAAAATCACTTGTTTTCAACCTTGGCTTTATTATCTTATTTTTAATCCATAAAACTATGAAGAAGGGAAATAGTTCACTGTTATGTATATATGTGTAACATTTTAATTTTAAAAATCTGCCCAGAAAACCTAGGTCTATGTATCAATGGGTTAATTTCAGTACCATTTTTTTTTGCCACTCTTCCATCTTGGGAAAACCTAAAAGAAAACTAATCCACTCTATACTCTCTGTCACAGTGACACTTTTGGCCTCTTGGAATCCCTGAGCAGAAAAAATAGTGGCAGAGGAGGCCAGGGACACCTTGCCTCCCTCTATGTGGAATAACCCTTGACTTAACCACTGATTATATCAAAATTTATCATTTTGGCCCTAGAGCAGTGGTTCACAACATGTGAATCTCCAGATGTTTTGGCCTTCAATTCCAAGAAATCCTAACAGTTGATAAACTGGCTGGGATTTCTGAGAGTTGTAGCCCAAAACATCTGAGGACCCACAGATTGAGAAGAACTGCCCTGGAGCCTGCTCTCAATTTATATACAATTATATATGGTAATTACATGATACAGGGTATTATAATGCTGATCTAACACATTAAATGATCAACTAAGAAGATCCATCAGCTCTCACCTTTGCCAGAGTTTGTAAAAATTATTTTTAGGCTATATAACTTCTAGTTTCCCCAAGGTCTGAACTTTACCATAGTCAGACCAAAGACAAGCCACTACATGTTGACTTAAGTCACATTTGCAAACACTGACAGACTACATTATATGATCATAATGGTTACACTGCTAATGTGAAAGCATGCTTCAGAGCTAAATCTAATAATTTTCAAAATAGATTGGAAACCATTATTTTAATCGATTAAAAATTAAAGTAGGATAAGCTCTATAACCTTATATTACTTCCTATATATTTTTATTTGCTCTCTACAACTTCTATTCCTGCTCTAAGGGTGCTATTTGACATCCTCTTTTGAAAAAAGACTTATCATTCCAAAATGATGACACATTTTCATCATTTTTTTCATTCTTCTGGTCTCTCTTCCAATCCTCCACATCCTGCCCTGTATTACCTCCTCCAGAGTGACCAGTATCACCAAAAAAAATACTGTTTTCCAAAAGGAGAACAACAAGCTTTGCACTCTCAAATCTTTCCATCTGGCAGGCTCCAGTTGCTACACGCAAAGTCTCTCCTCATTCTGTCACATAAGCATAACTTGGAGTACAGACTAAAACCTATCATGTAAACATAAGAGTACACTCAAATAAATACAATGGCTCTGTACTAACACTGCTATATATTTCCAGGATTTATAAAAATGATCGGCCCTCACAGACTGTAAGAGAACAAACTACCATAAATGGAACATCTCCATTCACTTCTATTTTCACACATTCAGAATATTTTAAGGAAAAGTGTGTTGTATATTATATTTTCTAAAAACAAACACAAATAGAGAAATAGATGTAAAAGAAAAGATCAAACTTAAATTAAAAGTAACTTATCATTTCTTCTTTTTATAGTAAAAGATTAGAAAGTCTGAATAACTGAATCATTAAACGTTTATCATCCAATATCAAATTATGATCTTATGTAGTCCAAAAATTAAACTGAACTGTTAAAATGTGTTTTTTTTTTTCAAATAGCTCCCAACACAGTAATATGAACATGTAGCACAAGAACTTTAACAAAAAGTGTTTTAAAATTCCATCTTTATTCTGGCATACATTTTTAAAGAAGTTCTTTTTTTCTAAAGAAAAAAAAAACTAAAAGTAATATGACTAATGGAAAAAGGTTAAAGAAAAAAGTATAGAATAAACATGAAGAGGAAAATTATAAAATTATGCATCGAATTTCCCATTAACAAAATGTGTTTTTGTTTGATACATGACCTTTCACACTAATATCTCCAAACACTACATCATTTCCAGGACAAAATTCACCAGCTCTAAGAAAAATGATGACCAAAATGACACAGTGGAGAAAGAGGTATTACAGGAGGGGCACTACACTAATTCAACTGAGACCAAATTGTCTTCAACCCCATCAGTTCTCAATGTGCAGAAGACATCCCATCAAGCTACAACACAGTGAAAGATGGAAGTCACTCTTGCTTCCACACATTGGTTTGGCTGAGAGAATAACTTCACCCAACTCTTTCCATTCAACTAGGTCATTATAATACTGTCATTTCAAAGACTAATTACTTTGCAGTTGTACTATAATTCCCTTCATTCCTAACCAAAATATCATCCCCCAGTCCAACACTTTTGAAGGGCTGAAGGGTATAAAAGTGGGCCCCTCCTATTCTTAATTTTTCTTTCGACTATGAATAGAACTCACTTCATTTGTTATTAACATATGTAAGCTACTCTGGAAGCCTTCTCATCTAAAGACAGGTTACAGGCTGTTTTTTAAAAATAAAATAAACAATCATCTAAATAATAATCATGCCAATATCATTTTAATTGCTTCAAGGTGATGGATCTTACTATAATATTCAATCTATGTGTGAGCTTCTTATAATTAATGGGCTTGATAGCTTGCAACTTTCAAGGTAAATAAAATGATATTTAAGAGTGGTTTCACAATGAAATCTTGTTCTAAGTGTAACTTTAAGAGACAGATAATGACAACTCTGAGGGATTCGACAAAGAATTCTTGTTTGCAAAGATCAAATGCAATCAATCATACAAAAACTACTGAAGTCCATGGGAGAAAGCCTGTGGTCCTTGATTTTAGGCAATGGGCATTTTGTACAAATTGTGCAATGTGCATTCGAATACCCCTTCTTACCTCTTTCATTGACTACAAATTTTGTATTTGTAACAAAAAGCTATGTGATAGAGTAAATTAAAATTTAAAAATATTTGCACATGTGCAAATATCTTAACATCTTTCCAAGATAGTATTTCATCTCTCAATGCCATTGAGTATAGATTATTGATGAGTGTACTAAAATTCAGAAGGTTAAAACAGTTTAACTTGTCAAAGAACTACACCAGAAAAGATAAACTGTCACATGTATTGTGACAAGTCCTTATTATCATGCTTACAATGAATTGCTAATTCTGGTGCACTAATTCACTGATACCTGTTAACTGAAACTATGTCATTGGTTGTAAATTGTTTTCAAAGTGCTGGGGGGGGGGGGGGGGGATTCAGGTCTATCCCAGCTATCCAATCAACTATTACAATCTTATTTCTCTTTAACAGTCATCTGTTAAGAAATATAACTTAAAATCAGGTTTTAACTGTATCAGACAGTGCCAAAACCAATACAGAGATTATTGTCTAAGAAACATGGAAATTGTCCTCTTGAAATCATGCACTCCTGAAATCCGCAAACTAAGGCCCAAGGGCCAGACGCAGCCCTCCAAGATCATCTATCCGACCTTGCTCTAAACTTTAAACCTAGGGTTACCTGAAGTCTAAAATGGCTTGAAGACACACAAAGACAATCCTAATTAACTTGACTATCTCATCTGCCGAAAACAGGTCCAGCTTCTCCCTGAAATACTGGTAAGGTTATGTTGGTTAAGATTTTTCTTCATTTTAAATACTGTATTGTACTTTTATGATTTTTACATTACAAATAAGATATGCACAGTGTGCATGTACATGGTTTTTTCAAACTATAGTCCACCTCTCCAATAGTTTAAGGGACTGTGAACTGGCCTCTGACTAAAATGTTTGAGGACCCCTTACTACAGAGTAAGACCAACAGAATTCAGTAGGAATTATATTTGTCCAGGAAACAGTTTTATGATTGCAGAATAGAAGAAATGCATCCCTTTCAGTAGGATTATAAATATTCCAGTAAACCATTGAACATATACAGAGGTTCTATATCACACAGTTTAAAAAACATGGAGAAGACTGTATTCCTCATGTGGTAATTTGCCAAACATCATTTAAACATAATGCTTATCTACAGTATTAGTTTGACACTTAAAGGTCGCACAATAGCAGTTTTCATGTGACTTCATCTCCTGTTCTTCTACCCACTGTAAAGAAGGAAATAACTATTATTATCACCATACCAATACTATCAAGTCACCAATTGTCACTTGACCCTCAGTACTGCTTTAAGAGGATGAAAATTCAACTATGCATGTTTATATTTTAGAAATGTCAGAAGTAGCTAAGGCCAGGGCTCACACATCTTTCCCCTTATTTTTGGATATTTCAAATGTCCGCAGTAAGTACCATATAAATTCACTATTTTTTTCTGTGCATTACACAGCATGCATAATGAGAGGTGGAGAGAGAGGCAGTTCATTTTTTTTCTTGCTTTCATTCTTTCTACAGATATGATCTTTATGAGGTTGAGCCTTAAAAGACCATGCATATATATACTGACAACAACAAAACCAGTGATTTGCGAGTCCCTGAAAAACATCTGGATTCCTGATATAAACTATGGTTACTTAACAGTTTAAGAATGATAAAATGCAGACATAATATGCTTCAATGACAATGCAATTATAACCATATGCCAGTTAAATATAAATCATATGAAACACTGGAAATAAATGCAATGCTGAAATTATGAACTATATATGGTTGACTTACCCCATTCTAGATATTCCATAATATTCTTCTCTCTCCTCAAAGGTGAGTTATTACATTCATCATAAAGGCAGATCAGTATATCCAGCAAGGTTTCCACACTAAAGCATTGCCCATTTGTCTGAGTTGGTCCATCCAAAATAAACTGTTCCAATTGTCTCAAGCGCACTTCTCCAGACATGGTTGCTTCAGTTTTTAACAGGTTTTCTCTCTTAATTATTATTATTAATACTATTATAAGTTATCTTCCAAAAGCCTAAGACATTAGAATAATTACAGTTCCTTAAAAATATTTTGAAAAGTCAATGCTTCGAAGATGGTGCTGAAACTACAATCCATCCCAGAATTTCCATTCTGAGACCTATATCTTGGTCAGTTCCTCCACAGACATATACAATATATACAGAATATTAAAGAAAAAATAATTAGCCTAAAATCTCTTTTAATACATTTAAAAGAAGAGAAAATATATACTTTATACATTTAAATAATAATTAAAAAATCAATCTAAGTCTGGCTCTACTCTCCCCTCATATATAGATATAGAAGATTTTAATGGTCTCCTCCTTCATTCAAAATTCAGATCATGCAACGTAATCCCGAAATGAATCCTACTGCATCATTTACGTGTAAAATCCCCATCAGCAATTCAAGGAAAGGGCAGCAGGATGATCTTCCAATAAGCAGCCGGGAGGGCAAAGAAGAAGATGCATAGGGTTTGGGAGGTCTAATGCAGGAGAATTTCCACCACCTCCACCATCTTCACCTCCTCCTCCACCGCCTCCTCCACCACCACCTTCTCCACCTCTACCACCCCTTGGAAAATGCATCAGTGGCAATTCTGGGAAGGTGGGGAGAAGTAGCTTTGGGGGGAGGCAGGAAAAGTCTCCAGAAACAGAGCCCTTCCTTTTTCCTGTGGGAGAGGGGGATGGACACCCACAATCTTCTCTCCCCTTTTCCTTGGCCAAGAAATCTTTTAAGGCTCTTCAGTGAGGCAATGTAGACAGATTGATAGATATTTACACAGTCCCAAAGTCTTCCATTTCCTATTGAGGAATGGAGGGGAGGGGGGGGGTAAATAAAAATAATCGCCACCCCCTCCTCCTCCTCTCCGCCCTGCGAAGGAGAAGGCTGGGCTAATAATAATAATAATCCTCTCAAATCCCTTCCATGTCGGTGCGTCTCAAGCTGCTGGTTGGGAGGGAGGGAGGGATGGAGGCAGGGAAAGAGGGCGACTGAGGGTGTCACGACACTGGCTTCTTCTTCTTCATCACCATCCTCTCCTCCTCCTCCTCTTTCTCCTTCGCCTCCTTCACCAAGAAGATGCTTCCTCAGCAAGGAAGTGATGATGATAATAACAATGATGCTCCGTCTTTCCCTGAAGGCCCCTTTTCCTCGCTTCCTCAGAGCTCAAGGCATCTTCTCCTCCTCCTCCTTCTTTCCTCCCCGTGAGGCAAAACAGGACGACGTGGTGAGGCACAGAGAGAGAGAGAGAGCTTAAGCGCCCTCCTGCTGCTGCTGCTTTCCTCTCTCTCCTTCCTTCCTTCCTTCCTTCCTTTTCCCCCTCTCTCTCCTCTTCCTTCCCTCACTTCCCCTCCGCCTGGCTGCTGCAGCTGCTGCTCTGGGCTGCGACGGGAGCCTCAGGATCCAACATGGCGGCCCTTTCCCCTCCCTCTCTCCCTCTCTCTCTCCCTCCCCTCAGCCCAGCCGCAGCGAGAGGGGAAGGACAGAGCGGCTGGGAAGCGGCTGGGAACGAACGAGAAGGGAGGGAGAGGAGCGGCAGGCAGGGGATGCTGTGACGGCAGCAGGGAATGCAGGGATGCTGGCGGACCGAGGGGAGGGGCCAGAGCGCGCGGCGGCGGCAGCGGCGGCGGCGGGCCGGGAACGCCCTGCGGGCTACTGCAGGACTGGAGGACCTGGTTGCTAAGCAGAAGGAGAGGGAGGGAGCCGCGCGCACCTCACGCAACACAGGGCTCCGCTCCTCCCGCTAGGCCGCGGCCTTTTCCAATGCCTTTCAGCAGTATTGTCGAAGGCTTTCATGGCTGGAATCACTAGGTTCTTGTGGGTTTTTTCGGGCTATAGGGCCATGTTCTAGAGGCATTTCTCCTGACGTTTCGCCTGCATCTATGGCAAGCATCCTCAGAGGTAGTGAGGTCTGTTGGAATTAGGACAATGGGTTTATATATCTGTGGAATGGCTGGGGTGGGGCAAGGAGCTCTTTCCTGCTGCAGTTAGGTGTGAATGTTTCAGCTGATCACCTTCATTAGCATTTGAAGGCCTGCCTGAGCCTGGGAAAATCTCTTGCTGGGAGGTGTTAAGATGTGCCTGGTTGTTTCCTCTCTATTGTTTTGCCATTGAAGCCATTGAAATCCACAAGCATGTGGACAATTTCAACAGAAAGGAAGAGGCCATGAAAATGAACAAAATCTGGCTACCAGTATTAAAAAAACTCTAAATTACAACAGCAAAACAACAGAGAGGAAACAACCAGGCACAGATTAACACCTCCCAGCAAGAGATTTTCCCAGGCTCAGGCAGGTCTGAGTCCCTCAAGAGAGGTGAGAAAGCTGGTATACAAAATTTTAAATAAATAAATAAATAAAATAAATGTGGCTCTTAATGAGACATGCCGCATTATCACGGGGTGATTTATTTATTTATTGTGTCAGGGGCAACAAGACCATTGTATTACATTTCTAACAGAACAAAACAAACAAACAGATAAAAAAACCACAAAGCTTGCAAGCTTGGTAGTTGATTAAATGTCCTTTCACCAGTATCTGGCCACTTGGAGTGCTTCTGGTGTTGCTGCAAGAAGGTCCTCCATTGTGCATGTGGCAGGGCTCAGGTTGCATTGCAGCAGGTGGTCAGTGGTTTGGTTTGCTCCTCTCCACACTCGCATGTCGTGGATTCCACTTTGTAGCCCCATTTCTGAAGGTTGGCTCTGCATCTCGTGGTGCCAGAGCGTAGTCTGTTCAGTGCCTTCCAGGTCGCCCAGTCCTCTGTGTGCCCAGGGGGGAGTCTCTCATTTGGTATCAGCCATTGGTTGAGGTTCTGGGTTTGAGCCTGCCACTTTTGGACTCTTGCTTGCAGAGGTGTTCCAGCGAGTGTCTCTGTAGATCTTAGAAAACTATTTCTAGATTTAAGTCGTTGACGTGCTGGCTGATACCCAAACGGGATGAGCTGGGTATTCACTATTGGCTGCTACTTCCCGGCGGATGTCAGGTGGTGCAATACCAGCTAAGCAGTGTAATTTCTCCAGTGGTGTAGGGCGCAGACTCCCCGTGATAATGCGGCATGTCTCATTAAGAGCCACATCCACTGTTTTAGTGTGGTGAGATGTGTTCCACACTGGGCATGCATACTCAGCAGCAGAGTAGCACAGGATGCCTGGATGTCTTGCAATCCTGCGAGGAGGCTTCTCTCATGTCCCCCATCTTGACAGATTAGAGCAGGGGTCCTCAAACTAAGGCCCGGGGGCCGGATGTGGCCCTCCAAGGTCATTTGCCCGGCCCTCTCTCTGGGTCGACCTAAGTATGAAACTACTTGAAAGCACACAATAACAACAACAATCCTATCTCATCAGCCAAAAGCAGGCTCACACTTTCAATTGAAATACTAATAAGTTTATATTTGTTAAAATTGTTCTTGATTTTAATTATTGTATTGTTTTAAAATGTTTTTTGCACTACAAATAAGATATTTGCAGTGTGCATAGGAATTCATTCATGTTTTTTCTAATTATAATCCGGTCCCCCAACAATTTGAGGGACTGTGACCTGGCCCTCTGTTTAAAATGTTTGTGGACCCCTGGATTAGAGAGATGGGCCAAAACTAACAAAATGAAGTTCAACAGGGACAAATGCAAGATACTCCACTTTGGCAGGAAAAACGAAATACAAAGATACAGAATGGGGGACAATGCCTGGCTCGAGAGCAGTACGTGTGAAAAAGATCTTGGAGTCCTTGTGGACAACAAGTTAAACATGAGCCAACAATGTGATGTGGCGGCAAAAAAACCCAATGGGATTTTGGCCTGCATCAATAGGAGCATAGTGTCTAGATCTAGGGAAGTAATGCTACTCCTCTATTCCGCTTTGGTTAGACCACACCTGGAATATTGTGTCAAATTCTGGGCACCACAATTCAAGAGAGATATTGACAAGCTGGAATGTGTCCAGAGGAGGGCGACTAAAATGACCAAGGGTCTGGAGAACAAGCCCTATGAGGAGCAGCTTAAGGAGCTGGGCAATTTTACCCTGAAGAAAAGGCTGAGGGGATATATGATAGCCATGTATAAATATGTGAGAGGAAGCCACAGGGAGGAGGGAGCAAGCTTGTTTTCTGCTTCCCTGGAGACTAGGACGCGGAACAATGGCTTCAAACTACAAGAAAGGAGATTCCATCTGAACATGAGGAACTTCCTGACTGTGAGAGCCGTTCAGCAGTGGAACTCTACCCCGGAGTGTGGTGGAGGCTCCTTCTTTGGAAGCTTTTAAGCAGAGGCTGGATGGCCATTTGTCAGGGGTGATTTGAATGCAATATTCCTGCTTCTTGGCAGGGGGTTGGACTGAATCGCCCACGAGGTCTCTTCCAACTCTTTGAGTCTATGATTCTATGATTCTATTCCACTACTATATATGATTTTTTAAAATCAAATGTAGTAGTGGAGTATTATGCATTACTAGATTAGGTACCAGGCAATGACCGGGTAGGTATTATGTAGTCAGACTGGAGGGCTGTATACTGAGGCAATTTATCAAACCATGCATAAGACTCCACTACTACATTTGATTACTGGATCACTGAAACTAAATGTAAACAAACACACTAAGACATACCTACTTTAATGAACACATAAGTAATAAAATTTCAATAATAAAACTATTTGATGAACCTCACCCTAACTGGAGACAAACCTCTGCTAATAAACACATAAGTAATAACAATATTATATAATTAATAAAAGTATTCACTGAACCTCACCCTAACCATACACATACCTCTGCTAATAAACACATAAGTAATATACTTATTTGATAAATAATAAAACTATTTGATGAACCTCACCCTAACTGGAGACATAAGTACAAAAAATATTTGATAAAAAATAAAACTATTCAATGAACCTCACCTTAACCTGAGCCATACCTCCTATAATAAACACATAGGGATAAAAAGTATTCAATAACTATAAAATGATTAAATGAACCTCACTCTAACCAAAGACATACCTCCGCTAATAAATATGTAAGTAATAAGCGTATTCGATAGCTAATAAAACTATGCAGTAAACCTCACCTGAACCTGAGAGACCTACCTCTGCTAATAAACACATAAGTACAGAAATATTCAATAACTAATAAAACCCGACTGCTCACTGGAGGGAAAGATACTAGAGACAAAGTTGAAGTACTTTGGTCACACCATGAGGAGACAGGAAAGCCTAGAGAAGACAATGATGCTGGGGAAAGTGGAAGGCAAAAGGAAGAGGGGCCGACCAAGGGCAAGATGGATGGATGGCATCCTTGAAGTGACTGGACTGACCTTGAGGGAGCTGGGGGTGGTGACGGCCGACAGGGAGCTCTGGCGTGGGCTGGTCCATGAGGTCACGAAGAGTCGGAGACGACTGAACGAATGAACAACAACAATAAAACTATTCAATGAACCTCACCTTGACCGGAGACATATTTCTGCTAATATACAGATACGTAATAAAGGTATTTGATAAGTAATAAAACTATTCAATGAAACCCACCTAACTGGAGACTTACCTATGCTGATAAACACATAACTTATAAAGCTATTTGATTAATCTAATATGAGACATACCTATGCTAATAAGCATTCTAAACATACAGCTAGTAAAAGTATTCTACCAATCTCATACTTGCTGATTTTAGCCCTTATTATCTTGATCCCTTTAGAATAGAGCTTTCCAAACATTTCATGTTGGTGATGCACTTTTTTAAGCACGCACTTCGTGACAAATCGGGCACTTGTAAGAGATTCAGACACATACAAAAATAGTAATAGTGAAATGTACACAACATATCTCATGAAGGCTTTCATTTACATTTTTTAAAATACGTGATTTGCAAGATTTCCAAGATTTCCCGTTATGATTGAGTGACACCATGACACGCTGCAGCCAACACATTGTGTCATGATACGCAGTTTGGAAAGCTCTGTTTTAGATAGTATTGTATATCCACGCTTCTGGATTTAATTCATAAATCCAATAGTTGACATTTGCCCCTGTCATTGGTGTGTAAAAGGGTCAAGAACTCCCAATCTTTTTGAATGTTAGTCAAATATTTCTCCTTGATCAGCATTGTCAGTTTGTCTATCTCAGCTCTTTTGCAGATTTTCATCAGCTCTTCTTGCGCTTACTTCCTTTCCAGAGTTGCTTTTCTCCCTCTCTTTTTTTTTAAGGCAGGCTAATATATATAGAGAGAGAGGCAGGCTCTTCCAGGACCTGGAAATGAGGCCTGTTATTTCAAAACTATAGAGCTGTAATGCCAGGGAAAGCTTATAAATAAATATATTTAAAGTTGAAATATAGTATAAATCTGTCCTTGCTTTCACAATGTAGCCTATAATTTCCTTAATTTTAAACATGCTCCTGAGGCAACCTTTCTAACCCTGGTGTACTCCAGTTATGTTGAAGTTGTAGTAATTGAACCCCTGTCATTGTGTGCCTTCAAGTGGCTTTTCTAAAGAAAATTTCTTCAAGGGCAGTTCATCACTGTCTTTCACTTCAGCTGAAATAGTATGGGTTTCCATGGTGGTATGATTCTGTAATTTGAACCCTGGTCTCCCAGTCCTAAGATGTTGCTATAGAATGAATAGTTTGAATCCACTTTAATTGTCATGGAATCATGGGAGCTGTAGTTTTACAAGATCTTTAGCCTCTTTTGCCAAAGTCTGCTGGTGCCTCACCAAATTTAATTCCATAGCAGTGAGCCATGGCAGCTAAAGCGGTATCAAACTGCATTCTTTCTAAAGTATAGATACACTCCTTGTCCAACCCTCAAACCACTACTATATTATTCTGGTTCTCTGTTAATAATTTTATTTAGATCCCTAGGTACATGCAGATAACCAGATTGTGGTAGACTGCCAGATAATGTGAAGTTAGAAAAACTAGCTGACAACCACCAGCACTTGATGAGTTACTTTTCAAAGCTATTTGTTACAGTTACATTTCAAGGCTTCCACATGTTTTCTGTTTTAATCTCTGTTTTCTGTTTTATGTGGCCTTTTCAACTTCTTAAACTCTTTCCACTGGCTACCCTTTTCCTCCTGATAAATTTTTATGTGATCCCAAGTATATAGGTATATAAAATAGGTATAAATGCCAAAAAATAATGATAACAAATCAGCATTTGCAAGGCATGCTAGACAGCCTGGTTTTCCTTTTTGTGAAGTACAACTGAAACATTTTCAGCAGAGTCAACTGCAAACACCACACGTTGTTGCTAATGGATTTACCTAGGATTTATGTAAATGGATGGCATTCAGAAGCCTTCAGATGGCATTTAGAAGCCTTCACTGTTGCCAATCTTTTTTGTTTTCCCAACATTGAGCTAAGGGGATCCCATTTGAGGTCGGGGCCCATAGTTTAAGAAATGCTTAGGACACACTATTGTTGTGAGGTTTGACCAATACAAGATGGAATGACTAAGGAGGGTCTCACCATCGCCCTACTCAAGGCCAGCATGGCAGCAACAGACCAAGGCCGTGGCACCAACGGGCCCAGGAGGGCCTCACCATCGTCCTCTACCAGGCTGCTGCAACTCCAATTGATTTATTGTTGCTTGATTTTTGTTTGTTTTAGCAATTAATGTTTGCCACTTTGTTCTTTTTTTCTGAGTCCATTCGGGGACATAGGGCAATATATAAAAAAATTATTATTATTGTATTATTATTATTATTATTATTATTATTATTATTATTGAGATCCCATTTGGTGTCAGTACCCATAGTTTAAGAAGCAGTGCTTTAAGCAACAGCAATATTCAACTGCTGCAGTGTACTCTCCTGCCATACAAAATGAACATAAGCAGTGAGTCCATACAGACTATATTTAGAAATCTGTATTGGATGTGCAAAATTCTGTAGGTTGATTCAGATTCTGGGTAATTTTGGAGATTTGGCAGCCAAACCGTCGAAAGCGAACTGGGAGGGACCGGGAGGACACCCCCCCCCCCCAAGCCTTACTGGAACGAAATGTGAGCCAGCAAATCTTTCAGCTATATTTGGGAAAGATTAATTAATTTGGACTTATTTTTCATCATTAGTATTCTCCCCCCCCCCCAAACACAGCCAACTGCATCATGTTTCTCAGCCAATCAGAAGGCTGATTCTGTCCATTCTTGTCCCCTCTTGTGGTTCATTCTGTTTTAGACTTCATATCCCAGAAATCCCTGTTGTAGTTTTTTTTAATGTTATTGGTAAAAACTTTCAGAAATTCTCAAAACTCAGTGGATAAGCAAAACATTATAAAACTTAGGGGGGGGGGGTTATGATTGTTAATGTGCTGTAGGGGTGTGCCAAGTTTCCTTCTGAAAGCCATAAAAATGACAGACAACAATCTTAGAAAATTTCCCCATCGGCGCCAATGGGCTGAATTTTACCAAAACGAAGTCAGGGTTCCAAATTATGAATCCCAACACCCCACCCCCCAATATCCAAAAATCTTCCAAAAAAAAAAATAGAATGGGGGACCCAGAATTCAAAATGAACACAGAATGAATTTTGGCGTTTCGCATAACCCAGTATGGTATAAGCTGTGTTGAGTCACATTATATAAATTAATATAATAATAGCAATAACAAAACAGTATGTAATATAAATGTATATAGTAATCATAACAAAAACAGCAGCTTAAACAGTTATTGCAACTGGCTTACTCTTTGTATGCCCATGCTCTGGACTGACATGTCAGCCATTGTTTATTACTCGGTAAGCCAACACAGTGGACCTTTTGTTGCTGCTCCCTCTAGCACTTTCCATTTTTAGACAGCCCTCTTTCTTTTCCACATATATTTTCTGCACTTAGCCTCTCCCACCCCTGCATTTCCCCCCAAAATCTGGTGTCACCTAAGCTCATGCCAGAAAATTCAAAAGACTGGGCATTTCTAATTTAGGGGCAGACAAAGATGCATTAATAAAGGAAAACATTCCTAAACAAATTTGAATTTGATGCACTTCTAGAATCCTTTGATTTCACAAATTCTTCAGGAAACATTCTTTCAATAGCATATTTTCCAAGCCACAATTGCAAAGGGATTTTTAAAAAAGATCTTATTCAAGTATAGGAATATAAAACTGCAGCCTAAATACAAAAAAGGCCATTGGATTTTCCATTGTGCTAGTCTCTTCTGCCAAAGCATACAATAGCATACAATATATTTGAATCCTATAAAACCTAGTGTTTTCTTCCAGATATGTTCAATTCTAATATCATCTTTGTCTTAAAACATCACCTTAAGTTGCAAGAACATAAGAAGCTAACAATGTAAGTTGTGGGTGATAATGTTGGCAAAGATTACATCTACTGAACTTTGCGTTGCTGTGAAGTTTAAAGCTATCTTCTTTGAATACTGTGAAGACCATGTTGGTATGAAATATTAAAACGATGGCTTTAAAATGTTGGAGAGCATTTGTGGTTGTAAAGTCACACATCAGTTAGCAAGGTCTCTGACCAAAAAGTTCCCTTTTACAAAGGCCTTTTGTATATCTACAGATCATCCTTTCCCTCTCTTTTGCTGGAGGTTTCTTTTTTAGTAACATTGGTATTGGATGGCTAGTAAATGAGCTTTGGAAAAACCACAGACTTTTCATGCAGTAAAGAAACGAATGAAGAATCTGTGTGTCTCGTCTTTGATGGGTAGAGACAGGGTAACATTGGTTGTCACAATATTGACTCCTTTTTTCCTACTTTCCCCTACCAAGTGGCAATTGGCTTCCGTCCTTCAGAAGATGCTACCAGGGATGGTGCTATTGCTGCTATTTTCAAGTTCAGAGTATGAATTCATGGCATGTCTTCACCAAATGTCCCTGTGGTGGTGTTGAGACCAAGAGAAAACTCAACTAGGAACTTCAAACTCAGACTGGCTCATATTGGGAGCCTTTCAGACAGCCTGGACCCAAGCCATCGATTCAAATTGTGTATTCCCAGAAGGAAAGAATGGGTTTAAAAATATTTTTTACAGAGCTAAGCTTCACATATTTGTGTAAAGAATGAAACGGTTGATGTTCTAAATTTAACAAATGATATGCATGAATCAGACAGTGCTGCTCTGTTCAAACCCTAGTAAGTTTTAACAAGATTCATTTTCAGCAAAATGTCTGAGTGACAGCAAAATGGTTTAGCTCTTGTTTCACAGATCTGTTTCTTCTATTAATGTTTCATTGAAAGCCCTAAGAATATTGGTTCCACTGAATTCACCTTCTTCATTTGCTTTTGCAAACAGAAGCATTTGGGATCTTATCACACCATGCTGTTATACCATCGTAGCAATGCATTAATCCCACTTGTGCCACAGCCTTATTGCACAACACCATTGCTTTCCAGGCATTGTTACATTACGTGATAGTTGAATATGCGTGTGTGTGTTCATTCACTCTGGAAATAATCTTTTAATGATCCTCTTTTCTGGCAATAATCTAATAACCAGTTAAGGCGTAAATATCAAATAGCACTTTTTTGAGTGAATGAGCCATGTGTGGCCATGGGTGTGTGTGTGTGTGTGTCCAAGTTGCAATTCCTGTCTCAGGGATTCCCAAGGAAGTCTGGCAGAGAAATCGAGACTGCTTCTGATACTCAGGCAGGAAATACAACTTTTTGTCTCTTTAAACTCCACTTAAACTCCTTTTTTTAAAAAAAGTAGTTTTTTATTAAGTGTGTTAATGACATATGGAGTGTAAGAAAAAACAGCAAAAGAGAATTAGATACACATAATACAGATATGCCATCTCCCAAAAACTAAACCCTTTCCCCCCACCAATGAACTACCACTCATGACATCCAACACCAGTGTGAAACTAATATCTCAAAAAACAAAACACAAACAAACCCTTATCCTTATCGTGCATCAATAAATTCCTCCTGCAGCAACGTAAAAGTTTATTTTTGTCTTCCTTTCTACATATCCAATGCAAGCTTCCATCTCCTGGCAAAGTCTTCATTGCTTCTTCCCCAAATGCCATTGGAGAATTTGGCCTCCACTGTTCTCTCCAGAGCTTGATACTTCCTATCCTTCTCCTTTGGCAACCAACCTGGAAGACCTTAAACCCCTCTTCTGATATCTGAAGATTCTATTTGCTGTTTTTTGTCATAATGCTATGGTATATTGTTTTTCATTTGTTTTCCTATCACAGTTACAGTTTTAAAAAGATATAACAATGGATGAAACCAACCACAAACTGGTGGGGGGGGGGGGGGTGTCCAGGGTATAGGAACAGATAATACTGCCATTATTGCAAAGGATTTTTTTTTGTTTTTGACCATGTGACTGGATGCCAGAGTTCAAATCCCTTCTTGGCTATGGAAACTGGGTGACCTTAGGCAAGTCACATTCCCTCATCCTCAGAGGAAGGCAGAGGCAAGCCACCTCTACATAAATCCCAATTATGGTTTCATCTTATGGGTACCTTAAATTGGAAACAACGTAGAGGCACCCAGCAGCAAAACTAAAATAAACATTCCTGAATCCACCTTCACTTAATAACAACCAATGTAGAAATTGGTCTATGCACATATATCATTTCCTTACTTGGTTGATGGTAATTTTCATTCTCATTTGGGTATAATGAATGGGCTTTGGAATAATTAATGCTGCACAGAACCCCTGGCCCATTACTCAGAGATAATTCAGTTAATAACAAAGGCAATGTTATTTCTATACAAAAAACATTTCCCTTTAAAAGTTCCATGTGTGGCCAGACATGCTTTGCAGTTCTCTTTCTGTGGATATATTGCAGAAGAAGGCAAAGCACTTTGGATCTCCTCTTCATGTTCTTCTGTCCTTTCTCTCTTTGACTGCCCTGTCCATTTTTTATTCCACTCACAGCTTTTGGGCGGAGGGAGGAGGGCGGCAGACAGAACAAAATCTAACTTTCCTTCTTATTCCCATGAAAAGATCTTCAAAATTACAGTAACTTTCATTTGGCGAAAGGGGCATTATGTTTCTCTATCCCCCCCCCCCCTCTCTCTCTAGTACTGCATGAGTTCTGATCCTCTGAACTCCTGCACATTAGGGAAACAATGACTCTCTATAGTTGCCACAGTTGAAAATATTTATGAAAATAGATTAGGAAAAGACAAGAGAAGAAAGAAAGTGGCAAGCCAAAATAAGATACCATATTGCCAGGAGGAAGAATATGAATAGTGAGGTTTGTACAGAAAAGAATTTCAACAAATAATAGTAAAAACAACAACCAGGAGTTCTTTACTCCTTTCACCAATTTGCAGTACTGCAACTTAATTAAAGATTAATTAAGTCCTGAGGCTGATGAGTTCACTGATAATTTTGAGAGGATTGTGAGATTGCCTATGGGATTGCTTGGGGCGCAAAGTGATGAACATTCAACTCAGAAGAATTATACTTCTGTGAGAAATCTGATTCAGAAAATGCCAGGCTTCAAAGTCAGTCAGAGGAGCCAGAAACTGCAACATTAGACAGGGAATCGGACAAAGAGATAAGTGATACAGAAGATTCTCGGGATAAAACACCTGAAGTTTTGGAGATTAACAGAGGTCTTTGTTTCAAGATCAGAGCAGAATATAGGCATCATAGGTCCAAGCGTTTACATGGGAAAGTTGGGGAGAGATTTTGTGGGGGGGGGGGGGAAACATGACTTCATGGGTACCTATTAATTAGCAAGTTGTTTACCTAAAAGTTAGTTCAGCCAATGTAGTGTTCAAGTGTGAAGTTAGGCCTGAGTTCTCGGATTCTTGTTTCAAGTGACGCCTTGCTTCTGGATTTAAGTTTCCTGGAAGTTTTCGATGTTCTTGTTTATATATTCCTGCTCAAGTTTTACTGAGTATAACTTTTGCTTGTGGACTTAGGCTGTACTTGTGACTTTTTGGATATTCCTGGACTGTGTTACCTTGGAATCTATGTGAGACATTTGGATTACTGTTTGGATTATCAGCTGTTGCTAAACCTTTCTGGATTATACCTCTACTTTCTTTATTCCAGATTTTTTGCCTCTACTTTTAATGTGTTTCTACAATAAAATGTTTGCTTATATTCTGGATTCTTGTGTGGTGCTGTGGTCATAGATGTTTCCAGACTTGGAGTGCAACAGTGGGATTCAGGTGTCAATGTGCTCACCAAAAGCTTGACAGAAAACGATGAACAACAAAGTATAAATACCCTCAACAATATTTGTCATAATTAACAGAGGCTGGAAAAAATACTTCAGGAAGGGAAATAAGAACAACAGATGTATGTGTGTTATAGCAAACTTAGCGTTTGAACTTTGGTTGACAAAAAATTATTTTTTAAATTAGTCTGAGGTTTTATTCAAAAGTGAAATCACATCAATTATACAATTCATAATCAATGTAAAGGTTATTTCTAAGAGGCATAAGATAAAAGGTGGCTTAAAATACTTGCCAAGAATAGCACATTTGTAAATAGACAGATAATCATCTCAGCTGTGCAACTACAGTTAATGATCTGTCATTCTATCCATTACATTTGTATATGATATATGTAAATGAATATGTACTTGCATCATAACTATTTATGGACATATAGTATGGCAATGTATGCCTAGATAGGCATGATACAAGCACATATTAATGCAGAGTATTTTAATATAGTTAAAAGAGCTAGGCTGAAAAAGTGTATGCCATCTGTTTTCAATCAAAATAGCCTATTTTAGGTGAGACATGATTAAAATAAGTGACCTAGAGTCTGGAGTCTTTGATTCTTTCCCTGTTATTGCCATTGTGCCTTTTTGTGTGAATGTTCTCCATACAAACAAAAACATTGTAGATGGAAAAGGCCATGCTCCCTGTGATAAGAATGGAGAACATTTGGGCCTCAAGACTGAAATTGCCCTTAGTCTTAAAGAATATGATAGGGATGGAAGATGCAGAAAAATTAACCCTCCATATGTGCGCATTCTGTATCCACAAATTCAACCATCTGTGAGATGGGAAAAATCCCTTCCTCCAGAAAAATAAAATAAAAAGCACACATTGAGTTTACCACTTTATATAGGGAATATCATGTTATTGTTCCATTGTAGATAATGAGACTCGGTCATCCACAAATTTTGGTATCCACCAGGGCCCTCTGGAACCAAACCTTAGCAGATACCAAAGGCTACACATTTCCTATCCCTATTGACTTTACATCATGCACACAACTTATTGCAGTTTCTGTGATCAGGTGTTTGTGATACAGGGACTGTATGTTTTTGGAACTACAAGCTGACATGTGCAAAACAAATGAAACAATGTTACCAGTGTTTGTCCTTCTGTTTCACTCCAAATACAAGAGTAATAAATCTAGCTAGATGAGAAAAATAGCTTCTAGGATGTATTCTTAATTATGACTTATGGTAAACCTATGAATGAGAGACATTCAAAAGTCACAGTCATCCTGCTCAGATCTTGCAAACTCAGAACTTTGGCTTGCTGGAATGAGTAAACCCCTCTTAATATTTTTCTACTGCTTTTGACTTTATTAAGCTTTATTGTACTTCTAATAAGTCATGTTGTCTAATTATATGCTCAAGGTTCACTAGCTTCAGTTTGGTTGTTTTGGCCTCTCAAAACAAATGAAGATATGTGCAAACTGATGCAGACTGGAGCAGAAAGTAAGGTTGAAGTAAAGACAGAAATGAAAGGAATAAAATAATCACTTATCTAGATGAGTACATATATGAAAATGCTAGTCACGCAGTGGTTCTCAACCTGGGGTTCCCAGATGTTTTTGGCCTACAACTCCCAGAAATCACAGCCAGTTTATCAGCTATTAGGATTTCTAGGAGTTGAAGGCCAAAAACATCTGGGGACCCCAGGTTGAGAATCACTGCGGGGTGGATCAAGTACAAAATCAGCAAGAAGATCAATGTTAGAAGAAACTTTTGGAGAAGCTGGAAAAAAAACACCCAATTCCATTAAGAGAAGCAAAAGAAAGAAAACAAAGCTTAAGATTTAGAGGCAAAAAATGAAAAAACAAACAAGCAAAGGAAGATATATGCAAATGGATGGTGAACATTTTGGCAAGTGTGATGAGAGTAGAGGAAGTAGACGTTGAAAAAGATTTAAATCAAGTGTATAGTGGCATATTTCTACACTGAAGAGAGAAGATATGGACTAGACTCAATGACAAAGGCCAAAGAATTTTACAGAAGAAACAGATTTGAACTGAATGAACAACCATAAGCAAGAAGAGAAGAAAATGCAGGATCTGAGAAGAGAGAAGAAGGCAAAGAGAGTGAAACTTATTGGAAAGGAATAAAAAAGAAAGAAAAATAGTGAAAGTTTTTGGAATGAAGTAAGTGGATAAATTGGTTATGATACATAAGAAGGAAATAGAGAAGAGCTTTGTCAAGGAATGAGAACTATCTCTGAATTTTGTGGGAAGAAGGAAAGAGGAAAACATTCTTAGAATAGGCTTCATAATTTGGTGTTTGTTAGAATTTTTGCTGGGATTTTTTAGATGATGACTTCTGTGCTAGAGGTCAGAATGGGAGAATGTCTTACTGGGAAGAAGGGAAAGGCTTGTATATGAATGTCTTTGACCCAAGGATGGTCGGTCTCTGCAATGGAAGGGGTGAGAGGGGGGAATAGTGTAATGGAGAACAACTGCTGCAGTCACTGTTCAAAAGTGTATGTATTTGTGTATACACATATGTGTAGATTTTGGGGGAGGGGAGAGGGGAAGAAGATGAAGCAGTAATACCATTGTATTGCATTTGATCTTGATCAAAAATGAAATCTTTGCAATATGATTATGAAAATAAAACTTTAAATCAGCAAGTGTCTAAAGAAGCAGGTGGTTGGTGTGTACAAGCTGTTGTCAGCCTAGTCCAGGTCAGTCATTAAATGACTTCTTGACATGCTATAGTGAGTCAAGAAGCCATCTCAGCAGTTCAGAAGCCCAAGTACATGAGCCAGTAGAGAGTAAACAGAGTGGTCCAAAAATTAACCGGTCCAAGGCCAAAACAAAACAGGAGCATGAGAGATAACCACCAGGGAACCAGATAAGATAGTTGTCAGCACTAAGGTAAAAGAAAAGTGCCCAGACTTTTATGGACAGCTTATTCAAGGCCACAGGTGCCTCGTTAATGCACTTTTAAGTAATTGTTAATAGGTTTTGTCCTTCTCCCTCCATTGCACAATGAAAAAAGGACAAGTTGTCTTTTAGATCTGTAGTGTCTGCCAACTTCTGCTGGTGAGCAGGATTCTTTATTGCCCCAGCCTCCATCTCCTGGGACTCAGTGAGAGCCCTATTATCAAAAGCTGCATGTTCCTGGCAATCTGTCTCCTCCTTCTTCTTTCTTGAGTTGTATAAGAGTTATGACAAGAACTTTCATTCAGCACCTTATTTCAAGTGAATGAATTCTATTCCTTTCCATTTTTTCACAGTCCAGCATTCACAACCATACATAGAAAAAAGATTCAATTTAAACGTTAAGAAAATCTCTTAATGGCAAGAGCTTTTGGCAGTGGAATACCCTGCTTTGGATGGCAACTGTTGAAAGTGCGATTTTATATTCATACATGGCAGGAGGTTAGATTGGGTAGCCCTTGTTGTCTCATCCAACTCTATGATTCCATGAAGTGCAATTTGTGTGGGGTGGTGGTGGAGGGGGATGGGATGGGACAGATGGACTTGTACCTTTCATTATATAACAGCTATTTCAGAAGATAGTTTCATTAGTATTTTTTGGCTCAATGTTTGGAAATTAGGGCCTTTGATTTTTTTAAAGGAATTACCAAGAAGATGTCAGACTGGCATCTGGATGGAAGTTGGGGCGTTGTGTGTGTGACAGGCTTTTTCCACATGTATCACCACCCAGATGTCAGATTGTGGTAGTGTCTGACTTATTATTGACCTAGACCAGACTCAAGACCACAACTGAAGATTAAAGTGTTCATTTTCCATTGACTATGCCAGGACTTAGTGCTCTCATGATTCTGTTTCCCAGTTCTGCTGGAAACAGACATCTGGATCTTTTAGGTAATCTAATAAATGCACAAGTAAAAGTGCAAAGAACAAAGAGGAATTATTCAAATTACGTGTTACATTTTGGCTTCTGCTGACAACTTGGGTGAGGATTACAAGATTAGCTGGAGGGTATGGGAGAGAACAGAACTCCTGCTTCAAATCCTTGGCTATGAAAATAGACACAATTAGGAACAAAATGGGAAAAATCAGTTTCATGCAGAAGCATTTAAAATATTCTTATTAACATTTTGAGAAATTATATTCCTTGCAGGCTTCAGGGAAACAAGTGAAATCTTATTCCCCTCACTTCTTTCTTTATTTTATTATTTTGTTGGAAGTCACAGTTGGAGCAATAAGAATGTTAGGAAGACTGTGGTTTGGAAAATGCAGACATTTAATCATACACTGATTTATAACAGTATCCCTGTCTGATGTTTTCAGGATGTTCAGTGTTACAACTAGGAAACTCATCTGGCATGAATCTGGAAACCTAGGACTTAACCCTGGGAGTTACATTAAACAGTGTGTATCCTTGACATATAAAGGGATATGTTGCGTAGTGCAATATCAATTCATTTAATTGGCAGGATTATCCAGGTCAACTCTAATTACTAGATGCCCGGAATACTTCCCATCATCTCTTATTGCTAGAGTTTTATCAAGGGCAGGCCTTAGTACACACCATACTTGAATATCTATCAAATAACCATTATCCCTGTAGGACCCAAGCCAGGCAGTGGTATTTTTTTTTTTATAGTACCCTGGAGCACCTAACATGGTATGGCTTTGTGTGAATATTAATCAGGGTGTTGGGGCTCATCAACTATGGGACCTCTTCCCAATAATAACAATAATAATAATAATAATAATAATAATAATAGCTTTATTTATATCCTGCTCCCTCTCCCCTCATGGACGTGGAGTGGCTCACAACAATATAAAATCACAGAATATATGATGAGACAAATAAATATTTCAAATTAAAAACTAACCAAACCATAGTAAACAAAAAAGTCATACATGAATAAGATAAAATAGATAATGCATAGTACTCACACTGTGCTACCCTTAAAACCCTCCCCACCACTGTCCTAGCTGGGTCCCATTTAAGATTTTTATTGTATTCTTCCATTCAATGTTTGATGTAAAACAATTTAGCCATTTTCAAAAGCCTGTTTCCATAGCCATGTTTTCAACTCTTTCCTGAAGGTTAGTAGTGTGTAGGCCTGCCTAATCTCTCTGGGGAGGGTGTTCCAGAGCCGAGGGGCCACCACCGAGAAGGCCCTCTTTCTCTTTCTGTTCTCACCAGCCGCACTTGAGACAAAGGTGGGATTGAGAGGAGGGCGTTCCTGGAGGATCTTAGAGTATCTTAGGGGAAAGATTGGTCGCATAAATAGGCAGGCCACTCAAACCTGGACCTAGTTCTGAAACAACTTTTATCTTTGTCATTCCAGCTTCCAGTAAATGATTCTAAAAACCCTGGATTAGAGAACATCTGAAGTGGTACACGATCACATGATCTGTATTAATAAACACATTTTCATCCATGCAAACAATTTTGGCCTTGTAGGTAATACAAATAATTATAAGTCTCGATGGTCCATACCAGTAGTTTTTAACCTTGAGTCTGTATATAATACTAGATGTCAGCTCCCAGAAATTCTATGCCAGTGTGGTCAATGATCATTAATATTGGAAACTGTAGTCCAAATGTACCTGGCTCAAGTCTAGCAGATCTTAAGATTTCTTAGTGAAAGAATGGCAGATAAACATCCCTGCCCATTCAGCACTACTGAGCTGCTGATGCAATTCACAAATCCAGAAGAGTGCTGGGTGTGTACTGAGGCACACCCTCACTTTGCAGTAAAGCAATGGGAAGGTGGAAACAGGTCTGTTAATCCTCTTTAAAAGTAGAATATTACTAAGAAGTCTGCCTTGTTGCTAATTACCTCCTAATACATCACCTTCGGAATCATCTGTGTTGTCCAGATAATGTGCAGGTGCACACTTGTTTATTTAAAATATATCTAGACTCTTATATAATAGATTTTCAACAACAACAACAACAACAAAAAAAACAAAATATAAGAAAGTAATCTTCATAACCATTTCAGATTAAAAGTCAGCAAAGAACTAATTAACATATTACTTTTTGCTGTGATAAACCAGAATGAAGTTTTCCTTTTGCCTGTAATGGCCACAGTTTGTTATTAACTATTATTCAACAGAATCAGAATGGGCCGTCAGCCTGATACTCATTCCTGCATGAGTACCTTGATTCAGAATGAGCAACGGGAAGAGGAAAGATAACTTATTTACTTATTTATTTATTTAACTTATATCCCACCTTCTCCAAGGTTGGGTTAAAAGGTAAAGGTTTCCCCTTGACACTAAGTCTAGTCACGTCCTTCTCTGGGATGTGTTCATCTCCATTTCTAAGCCAAAGAACCGGCATTGTCTGTAGACACCCCCAAGGTCATGTGGCCAGCATGATTGCATGGAGCACCAATTACCTTCCCGTAGAAGCGGTACCTATTGATCTACTTACATTGGGATAAATAATTTTAAAAGATCAAACTAAACCATTAATTGACCAAATTTTGAAAGGATTAAACAATTTTAAAACATGGTCAGAACAAGTAAATTCCTTAAAATGTATTGAAACCAAAATTTCCAATAACTTTTACAGCACATAACTTTACTTTTTCATTATGGTATACGACCTTGTACTGTAATTTGCATTTTAATGAAATTTTTCAAGGTGATGTATCTGACTTGATCCCTTGGGAAGTAAGATAATGTGTTTCTGTATTTTCCAACAGCATGGATATTAACAGTAATGGTAACTTGTTCATATTGTGTAATTGAGCCAGTTATTTTGTTTAAGATTAACAAGAAATGTCCTGTTGGGTGAAGTTGGATAAAGTAACTAATGTGTCAAAAACTAACATTCCAATCTCTTTGTAAAGATACAAAGCAGACTAAGACAACATAAACTTTTAAAATACACAAACAAATAGAAAAGTCTTTACTTGGCAAAAAAGAGGGGATTCAGGCTAAACATTAGGAAGACCTTCCTTATAATGTGGTCTAAATCTGCAATGGAACAGACCAGATGACATAGTCTTTATTTGATGATTAAACTCCTCATGAGTTCATAAGGAGAGTGTCACAACAAATCATTATTTTTAAGAATCTGTCGTATTGGTTAATATATGGTTAATACTATCATTGGTCATGTTACATTTTTCTTGACAGTTGTAGGAACAGAGGAGGTTAACCAATGAATTTGAAGTTGAACTTTTGTTGGGTAAACTACACAATTAAAGGAGATTGCTTTCCTCTTACAATACATTTGTACTGTGGCTATATTTACTCCTGGTTAGAAAAATAAAAGTTAGTAATCAGGACACATAGATAGCATTGTTAGTATATTGTGTAAAGCCTGGGCAGCAGGCAGTGGATTCCAGAGACAGATTGTTTTGAGCATTCTATGAATGTAATGGAGAAAGTGTCAAAGAGGACTGGTCTAAGCTGAGAACAATATTCTGTTATGCCAAGTTGTATTAGAACGAGTATCTTGCTCATGTGTATTACAACTTGAACAAATCTGGGTGTGATTCCACACATGTTTAGAGTCTCTTAACTCTGCTGCAAGCTATACAATGTCATGTTTTCTCTGCTCCCCATAGAAACAGGATTCATGAGGAAGAGACACAGTTTTAGGACCTTATCACAAAGGGAAAAAAACAAGTCTCTGACAACTCTTGGATATGGGGGGACAGTGACTGCTATTGCTAGCCAACCCCCGAAATAAGAGACACAGATATGGAGTAAACTAGGGAAACTATTGAATGTTACCTAATGAAACCTGTAAACGTGTACTTCAACTAAACCTAAAATGACCTAAGAATTTGGTGAGGAATAAAGCCAAGGTAGTGTTCCTTCCCGTCTTATCCCTCGGCTACAATTGGGCGAAACACCAGGTTCTCAGGTGAAGTAATCCTGGATGACATTGTATAGCAACGTAACGACCATTCTGCCCCAAGGAATTTGAGGTCAGAATATGCTGTTTCTGGTCATTTGCATACGCCCCCACCTGGCTATAAGAACCACAAGTGAGGGTTTCCATTCATGACCTAAACAAAGGTTGTCTTGGGGTACGCCAAAATGTTTTTACTTTTCTAATTCCGTCATTGCCTATTTAACAATCCACAATCCCAATTTGCCTTTCAACAGTATAGGGTATGGGGGGGGGGGGAACCCTAGAATACAGAGGAAAAAAAATTCCTGCCTGGTCCCTATTGGTGACCTGAATTATACTGTTAGCGGCTGGAGGGTGGGTCGAAGTTTTCTTCAGGAATGGCAGCAGAGGGGGCGGAAGCAAGTTAAGAAGCTCTGCCCCCTCTGGAAATTAGATCCAGCCAGATCTACTTTCGAGCCTCTCTCTTGGGGGAGGAGGCAAATTTCCTTTCCCACCCCAGCTGCGCAGAGGTGGGGAAATCCTGTTCTATTTGGAGTCCTAACCCAGAATCTGAGATGTAGGGGAACATGTGACAGATTGGGAGGATTACTTGTACGATTGGCAAAGCAGCCTTATTTTATAAGATATGGGGAAGAGAGAGCTGTGAGTGTGATCTTAGTATGTATGCAGTATGTACCCTGTCTTCAAAAGCCATAGGTTGCCTACTGAAAAAGTGCTTCCCACTTTGTGTGTCACAAGGTCCCTAATTCTATAAGATATGAACTATCAATCAATAGTAAGAGAAGAGTTGAGCATGGTCACCAGTGTGATGCTAAAGTTAAAAAGGCTAATGCAATTTTAGGTGTCTATATCGAGAGAATAGTGTCTAGAACAAGGACATTAATAGTATTACTCTGTTCTGCTTTGGTCAGATCTCACATGGAATTTAAAACATCATGATGTGATATTGTAATTAGGACAAAGCTCACATTTATCTTTTTCCCTCCATGACAGTATTCTGTAATAACTGAGAATGGTTTGTGATCAGCTTGGCTTCCCCAGTATTGTAGTCTCTGGAGCAGCTCTTCTGTACACACGATTGGACTCACTTTACTGAGCATATTTTGTCAAATTGTGTAAAGAAGAGGAAGGGACAAATTATGCCCGGTATTGGATGGTTGCAGGTGTGACTTTACAATATGTTCTTTGTATCTCCTGTTCTTAATAATGGGTTTCATGTGTACATCAGATCGTAGAGATCACAGAGCAGGTCTAGCACAGCCTTACATGAGAGGAGAAAATCAACAAACCCCAACAATAATTATCTTGTGTAAGAATAAATCACACCCTTGATCAAAAACAATCACCCACACCAGTGGCCCAGATTTTTCTTTGAGATGTATGTATGTATGCATGTATGTATTATTTACGGCGAATTTCAGGGTGGCATACAGCTCATAAAAAAAATAAATATCTGGAGTATGTTTTTCTCTATAATAATGATGATACCAAAGAGGCTAAATACCCTAAAGGGCCCAGCCCCTGTTTGATTTTGGATGTTGGACAGATTCATCTCTTAGTATTTGGATGCTAAACTGCCAGTGAATACAGGTACTTTACACTACATTTCAGAAAAAAGAAATGGCAAAACTACTTTTGAATCTTCTTTGCCTAAGAAAAGCCTATAAAATTAATTAGGTCACCAGGTCAAGAGCAACCTGAAGGCATGCACAGAGTAGTGCCAGATGGATTCAAATGTGGATTATGAGGCAGGAATTGGATAATGTCACTTCATAATTGATATGATAGCTCAAAGCAGGAAACATTAGGCCCTCTTGGTCCAGACTGAGAGAATTGCCCTGACCAGCAAATGAGGAGTAGGGAGCTGTTGAAACACAAAGGTTTTTTTTTTAATGTCATACAGCTTGCTCTATGCCCCTAAGCTAGCTTGTTTCCTACAGCTGTGATGCAAACATTGTCCCACCATCTATGGTAGAATAACAATCTGTCAGCTTATGTATGGGGAAAAAGAGCAAGGAAGGTTGTCATGCTTTGCTGTTTGCCTCAGAAAAATGGCTGGGCCCCATTACTCTTTTCACCACTTTCATTTAGACCAATCCAACTAAAATAGTGCCCCCTGCCACAGTCCTAAACCCTAGCCATCAATTACTGGTTCCTGGCAGGCTTCCTGAAAATTTACTTATTTATTATTTATTTACCATATTTATACCCTACCTTTCTCTTTTTCTTATAATGCAACTTTTTTTTTTGCTATAAACACAAATCAGCAAACCATATTCCAAATGTTACAAGCATAAATCCCAAGTAATTAAACAAATATTAGTGGCATTATGCTAATTTACACATTATATTTTTCCCCTCCTTCCCTCCTCAACCATAGTATATTTCTACTAATCTTGCAGATCCAGCCACTGGTAAAGTCTTTGTATTTTTTCTTTGATGTGATTGTTGGTTCTTCCATTTTTCACCCAGTTGAAGTAGACCTTTTGAAGTAAACAAAAGGACATTACAAATAGATGAAAGGTCTATGCCCCACCTTTCTCAACCCCGTAGGGGAATCAAGGTGGCTTACATATATAGGAAAAGAAAGAATTATATCCAATGGGCACACATAGAATAATAGAATCAGAGAGTTGGAAGGTACCACGTGGGCCATCTAGTCCAAACCCCTGCCATGCAGGGAAAACACAAAGTATCCCTGAGAGATGGCAATCCAGCCTCTCTTTAAAAGCTTCCAAGGAAGGCACTTCCACCACACTCTGAGGCAGAGAGTTCCACTGCTGAACAGTTTAGACCAGTGATTCCCAAAGTGGGCACTGCAGCGATCTGGGGAGGGAGCGGTAATGGCGATGAATAACTGTAAGGGGGTGGTGAAAGCATAAAAGAAAGAAGAGAAGATTTAGAAAAATTGATTTCCAGGGGGTAGGCCAAATAAGTTTGGGAACCGCTGGTTTAGACAGTAACCAGAATTGATTGCCAGTCACTTAACACTTGATATCTACATTCTGTGCATTCAGCTGAGCTGCTATACTGATTACAGTACATGGATATTTCAACTGATTCTATTTTTAATAGAGGTTGTTTTATCAAATTTATACATCTGGTTTATGTAATGTATTATTGTTTTCATGTTGATGTATTTTTAATATATTATGTATTTTATGTACAGCATCTTTGTGTGCTATTTTGTAAGCCTCCCCGAGTTTCTGTGGGAGATGGTGGCGGAATATAAATAAAGTTGTTGTTATTATTAGTAGTAGTATTAGCATTATGACACAGTGCTACTTCTGGCAGGGGTCTGTCCTGGCTGCATCTTGACATCATGTTGAGAAGCTGCCCCGAGAGCACAGGTGACGATCTGTATTCCCATTGATTTATCTAGGCACAGTGCAGGATGAAGCTGGGGGCAGACAGAAAACACCATGGGTTGGTAAGAGGGTGATGCTAGATGCTGCCGAAAGGTTTCCCTGCTTGGCCCACAGCTTTGCCCCCCTGCCCCACAGATTCCCTACTGTCCCCTGACTTATGAACCTCTGTCTGATGAGATCCTAAGTGCTGATCCATGGGGGGAATTTGCTCATCTTCTACATCAGATACGTAAGTCAGTATTTCTTAGCATCTCTCATACAAGACCCAGTCTTACTGGATCGCTAGAGATTAATAAGCAACAGTTAGTGTATGTTTTATGTTTTGGAAAGTTGCCTCTGCCACTATCAAGATCACAAATCGCCAGTATTTCTATAAAAATCTGCAAGAAATTAAATAATGGCCGATCGAACAAGTGCACTTAATTCCTTCTCCTTCTTGAACTGAATTTTCAGGTTCAGGTTAAGTTTATGTTATCAAAACCAAGGGAGCACAATGCACTATTCTAACAGGGAGTAGTTGCTTTAGGCATTTAAATGATCTTAAATGGAACAATTGTTTTCTTTCCTCTTGGGTTTCCTCAGGGCATTTTACAAGAGGCCTATAGTTTTGTTGACTAAAGCAGGAAATCAGGGAGATGTCTGCTCAGCACACTGAAGCCAGACTTCAACAGGAAAGCTGATTAACTCTGGGAAACCAGTAATGTAAAAAGCTGTTCCCCTGTTTAATTCCACAACCTTCCTCTGAATTTTATTGCACCACCCCAAGGGCGCAGTCTGATATTATCAGGATCTAGCACCACTAATTTCTCTCTCCCTCCCCCCCCCCCATCCTTATTGGGAAGCTCTAGTTTACCAGAGACAGTGCAAAAGTTTAAGGACTGAATTTTCTCTGTGTGCAGCAAGTCAGCACAAGACCTACAGATCACTTAATTCACTTAAGCCCTTAAGTGGACTTGAGCAGTAGGAGAGACTTGTCTTGGCTCTTGGCGAAGAGAGGAATTTAAAGCTGGTCAAATAAGGATTCCTTGACGCTGCCACTACCCCACCCCCTTTGTAACACTGTTTTCCAATTTTGGGGAGTGAGTAATAGGGTCACTAAATGAGTTCAGAAGTGACTTTGCTACCTGATTAGTTAACGAAAAAGAGGCAAAGCTGTCTCTTTCCTCCAACACAGTTTCCCCCTAAAGTGCACATGTGAAGTGTCCAATGACAGACAGGACACCTTTTAAATATGAGGGTTGAATGAAAAGTAATGCCTCTACCTTTGTTACTTGAGTTTGGATGGGAATATTTTAATAAATCAAACACGGAAATAATCCTTAGAATGTGCTCTTTAACTACCACTATTCACTTTTCCACATAATTACCAGACAATTGGATACATTTCTGCCAACGATGAACAAGTTTTCTGAAGCCGTCATGGAAGAAGTCAACACTCTTTCCGCAACCAGCGTCTCACAGTTCTCTCAATGTCTTCATCAGAAGCAGATCTTCCGATAACCAAGAAAAGCAATAATGTGACTCACATGTTCGTGTGAAATGCTGATTATGCTTGAAATTTCTCTGAGTGATACGACAATTGTCCTGAATCAATCTGTCAAACTTTTGCTTATGAAACTTGGTGGTTGCTGTCACAAGATGTCCAACTCTTTGATTGTCGTGCAAGTCAGATGTTCCCACCTCAATATCTTTAAGCTTACTCACCCAACGACGCACACTACTTACATCAGCACAATCACCATAAACAGCTTGCATTCTCTGATGAATCTCCTTTGGGGTGACACCTTCTACTGTCAATAATTCAGTGACTGCACGTTGCTTAAGTTGCATTGACTGAACATCTGTGCAGGGTTCCATACTTCGCACTTTAACAACACAACCGTTCAATGCTGTTCAATTAAGGCTTCCCACCAAAATGGAACTGTAGGGGAGAATCTACTGAACAAGCCAGTATCTGCCGCATGCCAGTACTGCCATCTGTTGAGGAGTTTTGAAGGTGGAGGCATTACTTTTCATTCAAACCTAATTTGTATATCACCACCACAATTGGAAAAGTTACTTTTTAAGTTACCTACTGAGAGTTGAAATCCAAAAATATTTTTTCTGAGCTCAGAACATCCATGTGGCTAAAGTTTCCTAAAATCAACTAAACAACTTCTGTGCAAAAGAGAATATCATATTGTATGCTGTTCATGGCTACTTTTACATTTTGAAAGCATTTAATCCACTTCCCTTTCCATGTTAATTCCACCTGACCCAATCTAGCCAGCAAAATGTGGTTAAACATTCCTAGAATAATATGGTTGTGTAAAAATAACGATGACAGTAATTATAGGAGCTAACGACACCTATGCTGTTGTTAAGAAACAGGAGTGGCTCATATTCCCATCAAGGGATTATAACACACAATGGAAAGTGTGGGAAGTGTATCTGGAAAAAAATCAATGTACCTGGATAGGGAGGCAGATACACTGACCCTGCAAATATTGTAGTCACACTTTTCTGCTCATTGATAACAAATGGTCAAAATAGTTAACCTTTCTTGTATGTTCCCATTAAGCACTTGTGTGAAATTTATACTGAAATTAGCCAATTATATATTTAAAATAATAATAGCAAATGAACTTCTTGTTCTCTCTTTTCTAATTAAACTTCTCCAAATGCTATTGATTCTGACCCTTGTCTCCTACTAGCCCTGGCAACTTGCTTCTCTCTTGGGAATGATTAGGCCTAAAAGCTAATAATTGGTAAGCAGACCATCTGCTCCTTCTTTTTCCACACCTAAATCTGGTTCATTCAGGCACTTTGTGACAATCTGACATCTACTGACCTATGTTGGCTGTCCCAATGCTTTTGTTCCTCCCTGTTTCCCCACAATCAAAGTATTATTGCCACATGGGGTTTGTGTATGGGTACACATACACAAAGTTTGTGTAGTGTAGATAAATAATGCTGGCACGTTATCTTTAGCATGTAAAAAACAAATAGAACAGAAAAATCAATAAACAGCCTTGTGGGAGTTTTGAAATCTTTGTCACACATGGTTCAGAAAATGGAAAAGAAGGAATAGAATATTGTTAATGAACCCTGTTAAGTTTGCACATGACAGATAAAAAGGTAAAGGTAAAGGTAGTCCCCTGACATTAAGTCCAGTCATGTCTGACTCTGGGGTGTGGTGCTCATCTCAATTTCTAAGCCGAAGAGCCAGCGTTGTCCGTAGACACCTCCAAGGTCATGTGGCCGGCATGACTGCATGGAACGCTGTTACCTTCCCGCCGGAGCGGTACTTATTGATCTACTCACATTTGCATGTTTTCGAACTGCTAGGTTGGCAGAAGCTAGGGCTGACAGTGGAAGCTCACGCCGCTCCCCGGAATCGAACCTGTGACCTTTTGATCAACAAGCTCAGCAGATCAGTGCTTTAACCCACTGCGCCACATGACAGATAGTTACCCCAAAAGGAAGGAAAGGGACAACACTTTCAAATAAGGACTGCTCAGTGGCGGACGTAGAAAACTATACTGAAGATAACATATGGACAGGTAGTAGTGAAAGGTATGTCCTACACGCATCATTTATGAAAGAGATATAGTGGTGTCACATTAATACCCCATCCTAAACACATATAGGGCAGGGGACTAGTGGATTTCATGATGCTTGGTTATTCTCCTGATCTACATATGGTGGAACCTGTGGGGCAATTACTATGACCACTGATGTTGTTCATCAAGGTTGTGATGTGAAAGCAAAGCGTCTCCATTTGAAATTGGGCTGTCTCCTCTTTTGCTAAAGCCTTTTCATTCCAGTCATGAACATTCCAGATGTTGCTAAGAGAGGAAAGTTCCTCAACATTTTGGTTGTTTCTGTATTTCCTTTAATCTTTTTCACAAAGAGGTGTGAGAAAATTGAATACTGGTGAAACTAAAGCCTTTCATCATATCTTTTGGTGGAAAAAAGCTAAAGGAGTTGTTTCCTCTGTATTTCTAATCCAAATATATAGTATAACAAAGTAGCGAAGAAAAACTCCACTATGTAATAATGATGAATACATGAAATTAATGTTGCTTATGAGTTAACTCATTTATTACTGCAATTGATTTATGAATGCAGGATTTTAGGAGAAAATAATCTATTACACAATCAACTACATTGTCTACTTGATATGAAATGTGTTAGTCAACTGTACTTTTATCTGAAGTAACTTATAGAATCATAGAATTGGAAGACACCTCATGGGCCATCCAGTCTAACCCCCTGCCAAGAAGCAGGAAAATTGCATTCAAAGCACCCCTGACATATGGTCATCTAGCCTCTGTTTAAAAGCTTCCAAAGAAGGAGCCTCCACCACACTCCGGGGCAGAGAGTTCCACTACTGAACAGCTCTCATAGTCAGGAAGTTCTTCCTAATGTTTAGATGGAATCTCCTTTCTCGTAGATTGAAGCCATTATTCTGTATCCTAGTCTCCAGGGCAGCAGAAAACAAGCTTGCTCCCTCCTCTCTATGATTTCCTCTCACGTATTTATACATGGCTATCATGTCTCCTCTCAGTCTTTTCTTCTTCAGGCTAAACATGCCCAGCTCTTTAAGCTGGTCCTCATAGGGCTTGTTCTCCAGACCCTTGATCATGTTAGTCACCCTCCTCTGGACACATTCTAGCTTGTCAATATCTCTCTTCAATTGTGGTGCCCAGAATTGGACACAGTATTCCAGGTGTGGTCTAACCAAGTCAGAATAGAGGGGTAGGTTTACTTCCCTGGATCTAGACACTATACTCCTATTGATGCAGGCCAAAATCACATCGGCTTTTTTGCCGCCGCATCACATTGTTGGCTCATGTTTAACTTGTTGTCCACGAGTACCCCAAGATCTTTTTCACATGTTCTGCTTTCGAGTCACATGTCCCCCATTCTGTATCTTTGCATTTCATTTTTTCTGCCTAATTTATTTATTTATTTACAGTATTTGTATACCGCTTTTCTCACCCTGAGGGGAACTCAAAGCGGTTTACACGCAAGTCATGGCAAAAGTTCAATGCTAGTACAAACAATTACAATTATACACTACAATTAGACATAAATCAAATTTAAAAACACATCCACGAGCAATAAAACAATCATTAAAACAATAAAAAAGTCTTGTCCGTCAAATCACCGTTCCAGTCATTGCCTTTCCGAAAGGTGCATACATTTACTTCTACTGCCCAAAGGCCTGGTCCCAAAACCATGATTTTAATTTTTTTCTAAAAGCCTGGAGGGAGGGAGCGAATCTTACCTCATTTGGGAGTGTGTTCCATAGGTGGGGGGCCACAGCCGAGAAGGCCCTGTCTCTCATCCCCACCAGGTGCATCTGTGCTGTTGAAGGGAGTGAGAGCAGGGCCTCCTCGGATGATCTTAGATTATGAGGTGGGACGTAGGGGTGGATGCATTCGGACAAGTAAGATGGGCCAGAACCATATAGAGTATCTTGCATTTGTCACTGTTGAATTTCATTTTTTTTAGTTTTGGCCCATCTCTCTAATCTGTCAAGATTGTTTTGAATTCTGCTCCTGCCTTCTGGAGTATTGGCTATCCCTCCCAATTTAATGTCGTCTGCAAACCTGATGATCATGCCTTCTAACCCTTCATCTAAGTCATTAATAAAGGTGTTGAACAGGACCAGGACCAGGACGGAACCCTGCAGCACTCCGCTCGTCACCAGGATGAAGAGGAAGCATTGGTGAGCAGCCTCTGGATTCGTCCGCTTAGCCAATTAGAGATCCACCTAACCGTAGTTTTGCCTAGCCCACATTGAACTAGTTTGTTTGCCAGAAGGTCATGGTGACCTTGTCGAAGGCCTTACTGATATCCAGGTATGGTACATCCACGGCATTCCCCGCATCTACCCAGCTTGAAACTCTATTGAAAAAAAAAGATCAGATTAGTCTGGCATGACTTGTTTTTGATAGATCCGTGTTGACTATTAGCGATGACCGCATAGCTAATAATAGAACTTCATGTCCTACTCCACACATTTAAAAAACCAAAGTTGTTGGTATTAATTCTATCTATTTACTTTGTTTTATATCCCGCCCCCTCTCCCTCATTGAGGGAATCAGAGCAGCTACTTTGTCATTTGTAATCTATTCAAATGATAAAGGGGAAAATGGCATAGAAACACATTCAGTTGTTGAAATTCGCAACTCAGATCTCAGCTCGCATCTCGAACAAAAAAACAACAACCCAAAAACAAAAAAGTTAGGGGGCTCATAACTTAAAAAAACAAACAAACCCGAAGTTGGGTCACTTGTAAGTCAAAGTATCGTTGTATTCCCTTTTGTTTTGAGGGTCTTTTTGGAAAAAGGCAGAGTATAAATAACTGAGTAGCTAGATGACAAACTGTATCACTACTGTACGTAATCATGTATAAGAAAATCCACATGTACAAGTTGAGGTCAGGTTTGGGGGAAAAACTATGATCTGTAAAACTTAGAAGCATGTAACAAAGGATGTAAAGGATGAAGCAGAGGAAAATGTCAAATTCTTTTCCTTCAGGTGAATCACACTTGGGCTTGATGCCAGGAACTCTGGGTGGCAACTGGCAATGCTTGACAAACCTGCAGCAGCTATTGAGATAAAGTCAATCAGAATTTGCACAGTCACTCTAGGCATTTGCTATATAACATAAGAGCAGACAATTGTGACCCATATGTTGTTGAAGAAAAGTCTACCATATGTTGCCTTTGTTTTTGTTGACCAGTCTAATAAGGTCTAAAGTGTTGTGGTTGCATGCCTCTGGTAAACCACACAGTGGAGATGATAGTGTTCCTCTTAATAAAAGTCTACTCTAAAATACACCAGAATAACCTATTTGGAATGGAAAGATTATTTAGCATCTATATTGATATTCATCAATACAAAATAGGTTTTGTATTATGCACAGTAATGTGCTCCTTGTAATATAACAAGGACACTACTAAGGCTGGGCGTAGATTTCTTCTCAGCAGAAGGGAGTATTATGGAACTAACTTCTTTGTTGAACATTTGCATGAATAACAAGATTTCTTTGAATTCAAGTGTTTTTGTGTTTCTGGCCCTTTTCTTGGATTTCTTCACCAGTATACCACCAGTAGGGTGACCATGTATTGTACTTTTGTTTGAAGGTGTCCTCTGGTAAGTCTCAGGCTACTTTAAATATAATACTTTAAATTTAAGAATAAGAATAGGGGCTTTGGAATTGTTTATCAATAGCACTGGAGATACAAACAGCAGATGTAGAGGTCATCTAGTCCCAGTTTTCTCGACTACAGGAAGATTTATCATCTTTACTATAAATTTCCAAATTTGTAAGTACAGGCTATACTAACTAGGCTAAGAGCACAAGGTCTAACATAAGCAAAAATAAGCATATATACTAGTCTAATAACATGTTCTAAAATAAGCTAGCATAAGTATATTTTCCTTTGGAATCACTATTTTTCATAGGTTGGGTTTGGAGATTAAGATATTCCTATGGCTAAATAGCCTAAGTGGGATCCTATGAGGTCCATTGATCAGTCTAGCCTTTTACCACATCTGCTAACCATATGTTTTAAAACAAAAATGGGTCAGGGCAGAATACTGAGAAGAGAGGAATCAGCAAGTTCTTCAAGCTCTCCATTCAGCTAATTGGATTTGTTTCAAGTCTAATTTACAACAGAAGTTAAGCCTTTCCTAATCAAATTCTAAAACCAGAGCAAAACCGAAAGTGATATCCAACATTTATGTATAGTATGTCTTTGAGAAAGCATTTTAAAGTGTCACAACAAAAACACCTGATATAGGCACCTTCCAGTCCAGTACATTCTTTAGGGAACAGTTTTGTCCTGAGCCAAAGCTGAGCCTCCTAAGAAGTAGACTCTGTGCATGAAATAGTCATATAATTTTGTTTTATTAAAACTGCCTAAATTGGCCCTGCAGGAGATCCAGGAAGTCTATATCAGTTATTATGTGTTAGAAAATTTTCTCAACAGGCAGAGTCAGATGCCGCAAAAGTGTGATGGGAAATATTTACATGAGTTGGCAGGTAACAGCTGACTTTCATGTTTATAACTGTTAAACAGAAGTCTATAACTCTTATATATAGCAGCATCATGAGCCTACATAAATACCTACAAATGTAGCAACCGAGATGTAATGAGAAACGAGTTAGCTTCTGAGACTGATAGGTCCACCTTAGAATTGCCATAAGTTGGAGATGACTTGAAAGCAAACAAAACAACAACAGCAATATAGTGTTGTTGTATCTGCAGAATTTCTGGTTTGTGTACCCAAATTCCTAGTTAATCTTGAGCATCCAACACTTGGACCTGATAATGGGCACTATTTCCCGTTCTGTCTCAAGGAGCAAATGTAGGCTTCAAAAGGAAGCTCAAAATATGTTTTACAGCATCGTTGGAAAAGAAACCATGTCAGAATAATGTTTCTTTCTTTAGTACATTTGTTTCCTAACCCAGTAAAACCATGATGTCTGAAACAAATCAAGGAAACTCAGTGCTTTTTGCAGTTGTTTACAATTATAATGAAAAAGACTTTTATAGAAAGTAAAAATTTAAAGTATAGAATAGGAATTTATGATTTTCATGCCATTAATGTTAATTAAATCAGGAGTTTCTCTCAATTCTTTTGTAAATCCATTGAATAAGGTGCATCACCTATAGAAGGGTTTGCAGATATCCTTTCTTACAAGGTTTTTAAATGTCAGAAGTGGCTTGAGAAACTGCAAGTCATTTCTGGTGTGATAGAATTGGCTGTATGCAAGGACTTTGCCCAGGGGACACCTGGATGTTTTACCATCCTGTGGGAGGCTTCTCTCATGTCCCCACATGGGAAGCTGGAGCTGATAGATGGGAGCTCACCCTGTCTCATGAATTTGAACTGCCAACCTTCATGACAGCAGTTCAGCTGACACAAGGATTTAACCCATTGTGCCACTGTGGTTCCTTCTTGCAAGTGATCTCTCCTATTTGAGGGCTGGAAATCTTGTTCCTCAATACTTTTCAAGATGTGAGTTTTCTCTCAAATCCATGACTCTGGACTGCCTTCAAAATAGTCATCTTCTCATAGTATATATTATTATGCTCATTTCTGAAGTGTCAGTTTCTCAAAAAATTCTGACCTATGGGTTTTCTATGAATACATGGTGAAATTATACTTGCATGTGCATATCCATTATTATTATTATTTTTCCTCAACCAGCTTGATGTTGTCTGTTTCCTGGCATACCTTTTAGTTACTCAGACAGGGCTACAGAATTTCTAACCCACTAATCTAGCTGCAATGGACTGTGGCCAAACAACAGACACTCCCCTTCAAGGCAGCCAGCAAAACCAGGAGTTAGTTTATTTCAAGACTGGCTGCTATTTATAAAGTGCTGGTTTTTGTCTGTATCCACATGTCTTCTGGCCATTGAAACTGACTTGTTTGACCTTGAATGCATTTTCTCTCTCTCTGAAGCTGTGACATACCCTTCAACTGGCTCGATGGTACCAATTAATCCTTTGTCATTCCACTTTATCATCTTCTTTAACAAGTTCCCCTTGCACTCTTCTCCATCCAATTTTGCAACTTTTCAATTTCTGTAAACTGAGTTTAAAGTGAAAAAATTACTTTGCACTCAACATAGCAGGAGGGAGAACACAGGAGAAGAATCTTGCTCCCAGTAGGCCCAAGCACATGCAAACTTCAGCTTGTCCTAATTTGTGTGCTCTTACTTATTATTTCTGTACTCTTGGTGTCTTGTCTAAATTCTGATGTTACTTGACTGCCTTTCTCCTGGTTTTCATTGGTGTCATATTGGAAAATATGCTATAAGCAGGCTTTTCTGTGATTTAACCATTATTTTATAGTATTCCTTCCCAGCAGAGTCCTAAGAGATTCCACAGTTTTAAAATGTTTCAATTGGCCTAGTTAATGAGCTTATAGATCAGTAATTTGCAATTTAATTGGTGGCATTTTATTGAACTTCACACATACCATTAATTTTCAGATTCTTGTTAGAATTAGAACTTTACATTGTAATTATGTTGTCATTATTTTTATTTTCAGCCACTTCTGTGTCTATGAGGAAAATGCAATAGCAGGATCAGGGTGAGCATTAATTTTTCTGCAAATGCAAGTTGTGAACACTTTCTAATGTGGTGTATGCATGTAAAATGGTGCAATTAAATGTATTGGATGATAATGTTAATAATTAATCAATAACTAAATAAAACAAGATGAAAATGTAAGCAAATGTATTCAAATGAAATTGGGAGCTAGTATGATATAGGGATTTGGGTGTTAGATTTGGAATATGGGAAATTAGTGTTTGAATTTCCATTCACCTATGGAAACCAGCTGAGCACTCTGATCAAGTCACACTCTTTCAGCCTCAGCAATGGCAAACCTCATTTGAATGCATCTTTTTCAAGGGAATCCAATGATAGGTTTGCCTTAGGATTACCACAAGTCAGAATTGCCTTGAAAGTACACAGTAACAACAAACTCCAATGAAATATACATTCTTAAACACATTTGTTTCCTCCTATTTGAAAGCTTTGACATTCAGTTCTTGGTATGTAGGGTTTTATGAAAGATGGGGAATGGATTTCCAGTTTTAGAGAAGTACTATTCAGTTCTTCATGTTCAAAAAGATATATCAGTGACATTAAAGCAGTCCTTGAGGTAGCAACTTCACATTGCAAATGCCAGAGGAAAAGAGAGGGCAGCAATGCCAAACTGTTGGACAGCAGAGAAACAGAGGGCCCTGTGTGTCTCCCCTACCAGGCTCTGCACTTGAATGCTATGGAGAAGACTGCCCCTCTATCAGTCAGAAGTCTTCGCTTACCCGTGGAACTTAAGCTCTGAAAACATTTCAAAGTGCTTTGCTTAGTTTAGTAACATGCCAGGACTTGATTGTCCCCAATTTGGAGGATTTTAAAGAGAAAAATCAAGAAAAATCTAAAAGGGACCTTGAAGTTAAACAAGTATATGGAGGCTGGGCTGTGGCTTGAATTGGTACACAGATCAACTGGGTACAGTTGTTCTAGTGAAATACACTGTACTTCTATTTCATTTATAGTAATCAGTGAGTTCAGAATTGGGAAACTGGAACCAAGATGGCATAGTAGTTTGAGCATTAGATTACAGCTCTAAAAACCAGGGTCTGAACTCCCACTCAGCTATGGAAACCCACTGGGTGACCTGTGCAAGTCATACATTCTCAGCCTTAGAAAACCCTGTGAAAGATTTGCCATTTATTGGAAATGACTTGAAAGCACAAAACAACAACAACAACAACAACAACAACAACAACAACGTATACATACAAATTAGCATTATGCACATTTTTCAGAGGTATTCTTTATTCCCCCCTCCCTTTTCTTGTGCAAAGTTGATGTGCAAGTGGGCACTTGAGCTAGAACTGATTCCTGATTTGGGTGACTTTAGCAACATGCATTTTTATCATAGCGCTTTTTCATTTATGGATAATTATTATTGGGATCAAGTCCAGTTGCAGCTGGCAAATATGCACCAAGAAACTTCACATAATTTTAAAATACTTTTCTTTGAAGAGTCAACTTTCAGTTGCAGCCCACATTTCGCTTGATAGTACCTGCCATGTCAATGGGATACTGAATTCACTCCAGGCTTTAGTCTGAATTTTAAGTACACTATCTAAGGTTCAAAACTATGCAGGGAGTAGGGTTCAGCACCTTTAAAGTTCAACTACAATTTGAAATTGATTTATCGTCCCAGTGACATGTAAGCCACCAGCCACCACACATCCACCCTCTAATTTTCATTCTCAGAAAACCTGCCTTATATAACCCCAATTCCTGTTTGCCATTGGGATCTGAACTCAGTCTGCAAGGGTGGTGGATGTAGGGAAGGGCTTCTGTGCACTTAGTTGCTTACTGTGCAGACCAAGAGCATCAGCCGGAGCTCAGGGCTTTATTACAACCAGATGGATAAACAGTGGTGCTGCCAAGCATACATTTGGTGCTTCAGGAAACGCTGTTGCTGAAACGGATTAGCGTTAGTACTGCCAGGGCAAATTTTGGGAGATATAGCAGGAGCAGGAATATCTTCACATGCATTAGAAGCTTAATAATCCAAGATGGATTTAGGTTTGAAACTGCTTTCTAATATGTATATAGCAAAGCATACCAGAAGAGTGAGGCAAATGATGGAACAAAGTATTGCCAAGCAATCGGAGCCAAGCCTGAGAGTATTAACTAGTAAAAAATACATTTCTCTTTAGCCACTGGGTGGATGACTTGTCAAGCATGCCAAGGCCATGTGGAAAATCTATCAGTGCTTTGAGCTACAGCTAATTTGCATAGCTCATTGGCTAGAGATAGGCGATGTCTGTGTCTCGTTTCTATAAACATAGCAGTTGCCAAAATATACTCCTGGACATGTTGTCCTTATTTTCTAATATGCACATTTGGGCATTGTTTACTTTTGTGGGAACTCCCTCTCAACAACTTCAGGATGTTCACTGTCAGGGCAGGAAACATTGACACATCTTGTTTTGTACAGTGCTATCATATATCGTTGTGGCTAACTGAACATTTCGTAGCTTAATGTTAAACACATACTGTATTAGAGCAAAAAATATTATACATTCATTGAGGATTGTGGGAGTGGATTTTCTGTGGTTTGTTCCATGTGACCTTGGTGTGTCCGGCTGCTGCAAACCATCAGTAAGACCAATTGCATGGGTCAGCCTTTTTCTAATTACTTTGGGAATTCCCCCGAGATCCTACTAACAGTATCTATTCAGAGGTTGCTCCAGAAGGGGAACAGGGCCAATCCATCAGTTCTGCTGAAAGCTCATTGGGGTACTCTTCTCTTCTATTCTCAAAATGACTGGCTGTTTATTATAAAAGCTACTGTTTAATTTAAAAATCCATTGGTGTTTGACTTTGTGTCCCCCCCCCCCCCTTGCTGGTCCTTTATTTCCTTTATGTCTTGTTGTTTAGATTACACTAGGTAACACATTTTTTGTTCCTGGATTATAAATGTCATTTCCTAACTGGTTCTTTCATAACAACATGGAAAAGGTTTATTAAACTGAAAAAAACCTTTGTTTTTGCAGGACATCTTGCAACACATTTTGCTATAGGTTTTTTTTAATGAATATCTCAGATAGTTTGTGGCAGCCACAAAAACGAAGATTCTGGAGTATAACATCTACTTTCAAAGGAAGTACGACACAATTAAACAGGAATAACACTGTGTTGTCGAAGGCTTTCATGGTCGGAATTACTGGGTTGCTGTGAGTTTTCTGGGCTGTATGGTCATGTCCCAGAAGCATTCTCCCCTGATGTGTTGCCTGAATCTATAGCAGGCATCCTCAGAGGTTGTGAGGTCTGTTGGAAACTAGAGAAACGAGGTTTATATATCTGTGAAATGTCCACGCTAAAACATCAGGAGAGAATGCTTCTGGAACATGCCCATACAGCCTGGAAAACTCACAGCAACCTAGGAATAACACTTTCCAACCAGGAACATAATTTTTTTTTCAAATTTTGTTATTGAGTGTTATTATTCTTATTTTATTAATCAATCATCATTGCTTTGAGTCTCTTTTAAGAGAGAAAAAGTGGTAAATAAATAAATTAATATAATAATCATTATTATCATATGTAAGCCAAGATGGGAGCCTTGGTAGATGAAAAGCATGGTAAAAATGCTATACATAAAATGCTATATATTCTAATCTGTAGTATACCTACTGTGTTCCTTTTTGGTCATGGCATCTTAGAAGAAGGATTATGGAAATAGGAAGTCAAGTTATGCAATTTATTGCCATGATAGCTATTGTTTAATAATGAATTGATCAAATTCTTTGAGGACAAGACTTTTTGAGGTAAGAGGCAATGTGTTTCTGAACAGTAATGGAAGGAGAAATATCACCAGGTCAGGACTTGGTGACCTACTCATGTCCTACTTAGGAACATCTATGAGCGTGTGGTTGGCTTCTCAGGAAATAGAATATTAGACGGGATGGATTGCTTCTTAGTCTAATACAAAGCTTAAAATAATTTTGAGGATTACAAAATATCTGGGAGGAAAGTTCTGGAAATCTACAGTCAGTAATTTCCTTTACAGGGCTCTTCTCATAATGCATAATTTCTCATGGATGTTGGAAAGAGAAGATAGTGCAGCAGGGACACTGGCAGAGATGAAAAATTTGGAAGATAGTGAGATAGGCAGAGTTATCAAGGGTTTTGCTCTTTAATTTGTCAATGGCCATGTGTGGAACTTACAGACAGAATAGGTTGAATTCTTCTTTGTCATTGTCAGGGTGCAAAAACAGTGGTTGAAAGAACAAGAGTTGGCATAATTGGTGGGAGGGATGGGAAGGATGGGGTATGGGAAGTTTGAAGATTTTCCCCTCAGATTTCCTGCCTCTGAACAATTGTGGCATAATAGTTTTCACCAATCAAAGCGTATTTGTCAATGATTTTCTTAACAGCGTGGTATAGTAGTTTGAGTATTGGATTACGACTCTGGAGAACATGGTTCAAACCCATTGTTGGCCATAAAAACCCAATGGTGGCTTTGAGCAAGTCACACACTCTTAGCCTCTGAAAACCCTATAATAGGTTTGCCTGTTACTCATCATCTCCATTGCCTGTTATTATTGTAGTTGTAATTGTTGAGTGCCTTCAAGTAATTTCTTACTACCAGAAGTCAGACTAGAACAGACAAATGGAAAGGCCACACACTTCACATGATTTAGACAAATCCAAATTATGTAATGCAACAGCAGTATTCTAATCTATCAAAACATGATCCAAGAGGAAGAAAATATCCAATTAACAGGGAGACTGGATGTGAGCCCCAAGAACAGCCTTGAAAACATCAATGAGTATTCTTGAGTGAGGCTACGATATATTTCCAGGAAGTTGGAGATGTTGGCCACTTTTCAGTTATCTTAAAATATAAGTTGGCATACATTCATATGGCTGCAATTCTGGAGGTTTTGACTATTATTTCTTACAGTGCACTTCTGAACATAGATTTAACATGAGTTATTAAGTCACTCATGAAAGCTGAGATTTTGAAAGGAAATATGAAAATTAGCACCACCACTTAGTTCATAACTACATACCTCCCAAAATAGAGGACAGGAAATGAGTGAATGTATCAGCATTTGGATTTTTCTTTTTAAAAAGGGGATTCAGGATGTTAAGTAAAGGATGTTATGCGATATGATCTTCATGCAGACAGGGGTGAAAGGAAAAAACTGAGGGAAAGCCAAAACAGAAGGGTTAGTAGAAGTGACACTCTGAAAATGATTCTCTGCAAAGATTCAGTTCTGGCAATGGAAGATGGAAGATCGAGAAAAAATGGAAGAAATGATGGCGAGAATAGTGGAAAATCCCTCAATAAGCAGTCAGTTCAAACATGTGGAAATTCTGTACAGTGGTGGTGGCACTGGGTTTTAGTAAGAAACTGTCAAAAGTGCTGTACCATGTATACCACACAGGATTCATTACTTAAGAAATTTGAACAAAAACCTAAAGTGATTTGATTGCCCCATGGAAGCTTACACTAGAGACATCTGACATTCTCTGAACAGTTTGGTGGACAGGAAGAGAGAGTGCAGAGTTTGGTGTGAGGAAAGGAAAGAGAAGCAACTGTAGAAAGAGAGAACATATATAATGTGCATTTTGGTCTCCACCTTTATTTTCATGACCACATCACACAGGTTTGCTTTCTCACCAGTCCAGTGATAGATGAGCACCCTACCCATCACATGACATTGCTGTACTTCTGGTGTAGGCCCCACTCACAAGTGGAAGCATCATACGACACTTCCTTTGCAAAATAAGAGCCTTCCTGAGTTGCACTAAATAACTCCAATGGAGCCAGCACGGATCTGCACTGCTTCAGCGATGCTTCCTCCATGTGATGGGGGAAACGGTGCTGTGATGAAGCAGCACATGGAGCAAAATAGTTGCCTCTCGTCTCTGCCATTTCTCCACAGAGACTGGCAAAATGGCACCAGGGGTGGGTGGGGAGGGGTGATAAGGGCTAAGGGGATGAAGCCCGTAACAGGAAAAAAGATGTTCATTTAAAATTACAGCTCTCATAACACAAGCCAACAAAATCAAAGTTTTTGTAATGATCAGAAATGAGAGTAGCACAGTTTGAATCAAATTTATGTTGATTTTAAATATGTCTTTATTTTTTTCCATCATGTCAACTTTTAAAAATATGATGAATGGTACGTTACAGTGGACTACTGCACATTTCACATCATATTCGTGTAACACAAGCCAACAAGTATTTTTTCATTAGATTTAAGTTTAGGTCATTCTTACAGAGTTTTGTCCTGAATTCAGATCTGTGTTTATTTTTCTCTATCAGGTGTGGTTTTTGAAATGAGGCGAATCAAATAATTAATGCATTTATGCACTAATTATCAGCGCGTAAATGCATTATTAGATTAGCCCCATTGCAAATCTACACCTTATAGAGAAAAAATAAACACAGATCTGAATTCAGTGCAAAACGTCTATAAGAATGACTTAAATTTATATTTGATGAAAAATACTTGTTGGCTTGTGTAATCCTCATCAGGAATTGTTGCTAACCATGTTGGCTATGCAGTTGTGGGAACTACCATTCCCATGTATAAGACAGAAGCATGAGCTTTCCCTTCTCTACTAGCAGATCAATGATGGTAAAAGTTTTGAAAGGCCAAATATAGGAGGACAAATATATTGGACCAATTATAGAACCTTTTTCTTGTATGTATTCTGAAATTAGTAGTTTCTTCTGGGTGCTATCTGGAAACTGAAGAATCAACTTCATTATTTCTTGTTTTGAACCTTCTCCCCTACTCTTTCTTTCCTTCCTTCCTTCTGACTTCTTTCTCATATATTCATGCGGTTAGTAATGCAAAGAATGTGCCAACGGCTGTGATTGTACTCAGTATTTACATAAGCTAAGAACAGTTTCCTGTGTTCATTTTTAGTCATCCCCTCCCCAAAATGAAATTCTGGACATTGTTCCCATATGAAACGTCTTCCCCCACCAAAGACTCTGTCACCACCACTGACACTGATATAGCATCCCATTGCTCCCAAGAGGGTTGTGAATAATTGTGTTCGGCTGAGGCACTTCCATTTTAATAAGAAATGTGCTTTTAATTAAGTTAGTAGTTTGAGCAGAGTATGTTATTGATATCTAAAATATCTCAAGCAGCTGATGCCATCATGTGGGCCTGGGATGAACTGCAACTAAGATGCCAAATGGATTAATCAGTACAGTATAAGGTTGTTAAATCTTTGACTATTATGGTATATTTTTGTGTGAGATGATGAATAATATCTCCCTGTGGGAGGAGAAAATGAACACTCCTTTGCAAATTCCTCCCCATATTTAAAGATCCACAATATTATGGAAGAATTATTCTGTGGAGAGAAAAAAAAGTAGGTATAAAAAACTGGTGGGGTTCAGGAAACTCTGTGTCTTCTGTAGAAAACACATGTTTTTGCAAAACAAATAAACACCCACATGTTGTTCACTGCTGAATAATTCCTTGATAACATTTGGGAACATCTGGATGCCAAGAGAAAAAAGTGCAGCATTTTCACTGTTCTATTGTGCTTCCTGAATGTTAGGAAACCAATTTCTCTGTCTGGAAATATATTTTTCCACCCCATTTCTAGTAATTTAAGTGGGGTTGGTTTAGACAGATGTATTTGACAAATGTATTTCCTTAGACAGGTTGAGGAAATGTATGGTTGGGATGAATAGTTTTAGTTTTGCTAAGAACAGAGATATTGTTTTATTACGCTAAATGATACCACTTGCAGAAAATAGCGAAGACTTGAAATGATTGTTGAGGAAAGTTAAGGAACAAGATGCAAATACAGATTTACTGTTGAACACTGAAAATACAAAAATAATAACCATGGGCACTTTAGGTAAAGGTAAAGGTTTTCCCCTGACATTAAGTCCAGCTGTGTCCGACTCGGGGTTGGTGCTCATCTTGATTTCTAAGCAGAAATTGAGGCTGTAGTCAGAATAGAGGCTGTAGTCTAGTTCTAATAATCAGAAGAAGACTATAAATTAGAAATACAGCTACGAAGAAATGAGACAAGATTCTAAAGTTATATAATTGAATACTAAAGTGAAGATTGCACATGCCATCAGAGTTCCTATTTCTATGTATGCTTGAAATGGCTGTGTAGGACCACATTGAGACTATTATACTTTGGCTATATCATGAGAATATATCAGTCACTAGAAAAGATAATAATGCTTGGTAAGACAGAAGACAGCAGAAAAAGTGGAAGGCCCCATCTACACTGTCTATAATTGTTTCTGAATGCAGGTTAACTGCATTAAACTGAATAATATAACAGTGTAGATTGCGGGCATGGCAGCCTCACAATTCAGGCAAGTTGCGGCTCCTTCCTTTGCTTTCTCCCCTAGCAATCTTCTCAACCCCTTCTCGAAGGAACTCCCTTCAGTGACCGCTTGAGGCAACAGGTAGCTTGCTTTCCCAGCAGCACTTTGTGCGGTGCAGTCATTGAACAAGTCTCTGTGCTCCCTCCTGGGGCATCATGGAGCATTGAAGTTTTTCTCTCTGTGTTTTTCACTTTCTTTCTCAGCCCATCAGAGGCCTGGTTGACTGTGTCCATTCTCCTCCCCTCATGTGGCATCCACCTGGGACTTCAATTCCCAGAACCCCCTCTTGTGTTTGTTTTTAAAAAAAATGTTATGGTAAAAACTTTTCAAATTTCTCAAAATTTTATGGATTGGTGAAATGTTCTGAAACTTGGCAGGCTTGCAGTTGTAAATATGGCCTTTGCTGATAAACCTGAAAATGACAGAGAAACAAGCCTATAAAGTTTCCCCATTGGTGCCAATGGACCAAATCTTTCCAGCATGAAAACAGAACCCCCCCCCCCCAACTTTGGGAAGTTCCTTAAAATGGAAAGGGGAGGGGAGGACACACAGAAAACCAGGTACTAAAACGGCATGGGGTTTTCTCGAATTGCACAACCCTAGTGTAAAGGGAGCATTTAACTCTTTTCTCTGGAGCAGTTACTTGCTCCTATCTGAGTGACAAGAGCATGGCTCCCGCAGATTCAATATTCATGATTTTGCTCACCCACAGACAAAAAAAGTACCATAACCTCCCATCCCCCTCCCCTGATTTATTTGTGGGCTTCTCTAAGTCTTCCAGAGTGATTATATGGCATTCTTCCAGCCTGAATATAGTTAAAACATAGAGTTTGCTATTATCCATGGTTTCACTTATTCATGGGAGAGGGTGTGTTATTAACATATCCCCAGTGGATATGGGGTTGTACAATACTTCTTACCAGTGGGAAACACTGCTTGAAAAGAGTAGTGTTTTGTGAGGATCATAGCAAAGGAATAGGAAGGTTAAAAGCCTATTACAATTCTAATAATATTTAACTTTTGAATGTCAAAGATTTAGCAGCAAGCCTAGCTTGGTTATTTGAGGCTGTTTTTCACATAAAATAATGTATACGGGGTCCAATAAAGCACGGCTAGAAGGGTCATAAAAGCAAAAATAATGATGCTACAGTTGCTTATTCATTCTGCTCAATAATCTGAGATCATAGACGCAGACAATGAACAGAACACTGTACAAACTAGAAAGTCTAATATCTATGCATGTGGGAAGAATTTTATCTGCCCCACAGGGCTTGTGGGAGCTATACGGACTGCCAAAAATACCAGGAAAAAATGAAACCCAATGTGGCTTGACTCCAATTCTGTTTTTGAATATATATATATATATATATATATATATATATATATATATAGAGAGAGAGAGAGAGAGAGAGAGAGAGAGAGAGACAGTGTTACTGTATATGGTACCTGGGGAACTTTCAAGCTAATTAAAAGGCCAATGACAATTCCTGTAGACTTCTAGCTGAGAACTCCTCCTTTTATTGCTAGAAAATAATGACTGTGGGAAAGAAAGCACAGAAATGATGGGGGGGGGGGGGCATGAAATCTTTAGGCTGCCATTTGCTGGTTTCAGAATACCCCAAGTATACTACAATGCTTTATACTTACAAGGGAGAGCCAGTGTTTGTACTAGTTTGAGTGTACAACTCGGTTTCTGCATTCAGACGGGAATTTACATGGAAAAATCTATCAAGTGACCCCAGGCAACCTTAAAGCCTTAAAGTATGGCAATGGCAAAACTCCTCAGCATAACTCTTGCCAAGAAAACCTTATAGGGCAGAGTGGATTTGAAGACACATGATAACAACCACCACTTTATTTAAAACTGGAAAGTAAATAATTTGCTACAGGTTATCTGTGGGTCACAATAATCAGTAGAGCTTGATAATTTTGACATGATTCTTGAAAACACAAAAAGTTCTTGTTTGGATGTTTTGGTATATAGAAGGTATCTGGCAGCCGAAATCCGCTGAGGCTAAGACAGCTTTTAAATATGATGAGTCACTATAGTTCTAATTTCTAGTACATGTTCAGGCCTTATTGCTCCAGGATCTATTTATTTGTCCTTTTAGCAGCATTCAACAACAACAGCCACATTATTTACAGAAAAGTAAATAATTTGCAACAGGTTATCTGTGGGTCACAATAATCAGTAGAGCTTGATAATCTTGACATGATTCTTGAAAACACAAAATGTTCTTGTTTGGATGTTCTGCTATATAGAAGGTATCTGGCAGAAGAAATCTGCCAAGGCTGCTACAACTTTAAATATTTATTCATTTATTTATCATGTCAGAAGCGAGTTGAGAATACAGTTATAGTTTACAGAAAAGCCACAGAGTTGAAAGCTTGGCATTGTACTAAATTTCCTTTGATCAGAAGCTGGCCACTTGGAGTACCTCTGCTGTCGCTGTGATAAGGTCCTCCATTGTGCATGTGGCAGGGCTCAGACAGCATTGGTTAGCTCTTCTCCACTCTTGCATGTCTTGGACTCCACTTTGTAGCCTCATTTCTTAAGGTTAGCTCTGCATCTTATGGTGCCAGAGTGCAGTCTATTCAGCGCCTTCCAAATCGCCCAATCTTCTGTGTGCCCAGGGGGGAATTTTTCATCTGGTATCAGCCACTGATTGAGGTTCTGGGTTTTAACTGCCACTTTTGGACTCTTGCTTGCTGAGGTATTCCTGTGAGTATCTCTGTAGATCTTGGGAAACTATTTCTTGATTTAAGGCATTGGCTTGTTGGATGATATCCGAACAGAGGATGGACTGGAGATGTCACTGCCTTGGTCCTTTCATTATAGGCTGCTACTTCCCAGCGGATGTCAGGTGGTGCAATACTGGCTAAACAGTATTATTTCTCCCACCGTGTAGGGTGTAGACATCCTGTGATCATGTATCATGTCTCATTAAGAGCCACATCCACTGTGGTGAGATGTATTCCACACTGGGCATGCGTATTTATTTTCATTTCAAATATGATGAGGCACTATAGTCTTATTATATAGTATGAGTTCAGACCTTATTGCTCCAGGACCTATTTATTTGCCATGGTTTCAATAGCACTCTCCATCAGCACCCCATTTCAAAAGATGATTTTCCTCATGTCAGCTTTCTTCACTTTGTCCAGATTTCATAACCACACATAGAAATGAGAAATATGATGGGATGGACAAGCCTAACTTTAGTGTTCAATTATATATTTCTATACTTCAGGGTCTTGTCTAATTCCTTCATAGCTGGCCGCCCAAATCATTTTCTTCTAATTTTTAGACTGTAGTCTCCACTGAACCTAATCATTTACACTAAAATACAGGGCAGAGTCACCACTCCATTGGCACTGGAGTCTCCAGCCTCCATTAAACCTCTTCTGATGAATAATAAAATACAACTGAAAACCAGCTCATGCTCATGGCCTCAGCCCTTGCTGTCATGTCCCTTCAGTCCTACTTCCTTCCCTTAGTGATTCTACAACCTATAGATTCAGGCAAAAGTCTATAAAGGGACGAATGCTTTATGATAGTTTCTTTTGAACCACACCACAAGGCTCAGAAATGTACAGGTTTCTGAGGTTTCCATTCTGAAAGAAGTTTCATGAGGTACAAAATATCAAAACCTTCCTTTTCCATCTTTGTTAATCTTGGCAGCAACACAATACAGTAGATCAGGTTGACAGAAAAATGACTTTCCAAGGGAGATTTCTAGTTCAGGACGATTTAAAGTCAGCATCATCATCACTTAACATCTTTCCTTTATTTACTGAGCTTCCCATCCCATATATCCTGTGCTATAAAAGAGCTCAAAGCTGGAAAACGTTATGCCATGAGGAGGTTTACAAAGTTAGGATGTTATGTAAGGCGTTTTGTTACTTTGACTGTCTTCCAACAACAACATGAGTTAATAAGCGTGTGCATTATACATGAATAAACAAGTATGCTCTAGTATGCCAACTGAAGGTAAATATGCAACCTTATTTTCAGTTGAAAGAAGTACACTAAAGCAAAGATGGAGAACAAGAGAGCGAGGAAAAACCTCTGAAATGGAGCAGGCTGAGCTGATCTTGGCTAAAGTCAACCAAAAAAACCAAAACCCTTCAATAAAATAAGAAACAAAGGAGCCCCACCTTTGGAGTGGTCTCAGTTTTCATCAAGGCCTGGCTAGCAAGGGCAAAATTCTAGAAGAATCAGTGCTCATCCATGCTCAGAGTGCCACATACTAGATTCAAACAGGACATAAAGTATGCAGGGGATTATACCAGAAGTAAAATGCCTCCCCAAACTACGAATCCCAGAATTCCACAGGATGTAGCCACAGCAGTTGAAGTAAACCATTGTCCACAATCATGTGGAAAATTTCAACAGAAATTAAGAAACCATGAAAATGAACAAAATCTGGCTATCAGTATTAAAAAAAACTGTAAAATTATAACAGTAAATAAAGAACAACACTCAAAAACAGGGGAACTCCAGACAAGAACAATCAGGGACAGTTAATAGCCTCTCAACAAAGGATCTCCCCAGGCAGTAAGAAGACACACCTTGAAACTGCTAGGGAATTAAATGCTAATCAAGGTGGGCAATTGAAACATCCACACCTCCCTCCAACAGACAAGAGTTCTTTCTCCCATCCTGCAGATTCCACAGATATAAAAAAACCCTCATTTTCCTAGTTCCCAACAGACCTCACAATCTCTGAGGATGCCTGCCATAGATGCAGGTGAAACATCAGGAGAGAATGCTTCTGGAACATGGCCATACAGCCCGGAAAATTTACAACAATCCAGTGATTCCAGCCATGAAAGCATTCGACAATACATTGTCCTATCATTGTCTAATCGCACAACTTTTACAAAAATGATGTTGATTTTCCTGGTCTATATTCAGCTATTGCCACCTCCAGGTCTGATCTGACATGGCCTGGCCTGGCAATGATATCTTACTTCAAATATGATTCAAGTTTGATTATGGTTGCATGTTTACTATTACTACATTGTATTTCTTCTGTTATAAGCCCTCCCAAGTCCTTTCAGGGAGAGGACTCTTCTGTTGTAAGCCCTCCCAAGTCCTTTCAGGGAGAGGGGAAGCCACAGGGAGGAGGGAGCAAGCTTGTTTTCTGCTTCCTTGGAGACTAGGACGCGGAACAATGGCTTCAAACTACAAGAGAGGAGATTCCATCTGAACATTAGGAAGAATTTCCTGACTGTGAGAGCCATTCAGCAGTGGAACTCTCTGCCCCGGAGTGTGGTGGAGGCTCCTTCTTTGGAAGCTTTTAAGCAGAGGCTGGATGGCCATTTGTCAGGGGTGATTTGAATGCAATATTCCTGCTTCTTGGCAGGGGGTTGGACTGGATGGCCCATGAGGTCTCTTCCAACTCTTTGATTCTATGATTCTATGATTCTATGAGGGGGTGGGATATAAATAAAGCTTATTTATTTATTTATTATTATTAAATTCCTGTTATAGTGGACCTGTTATTATGGTATTTTTTCTGTGTCAGGAGCGGCTTGAGAAATTACAAGTCGCTTCTGGTGTGAGAGAATTGGCTGTCTGCAAGGATGTTGTCTAGGAGACACTTGGATGTTTTACCATCCTATGGGCGGCTTCTCTTATGTTCCTGCATGGGAAGCTGGAGCTGACAGATGGGAGCTCACCTTGCTCCCTGGATTCGAACCCCTGACCTTTCAGTTAGCAGTCCTGCCGGCACAAGGGTTTAACCCATTGTGCGACCAGGGGCTCCTATATTATGGCAATGAATGCCATGCTATTTACACAATGAATGCAGGATGGAACAACTTTATTCAGACAATTTTATGGAAAATCAAATTGCAGGATTACATCATAGTTATTCCAAGCTGGAATGCCAACAGGCAATATTTCCCTTAACCTCACATCATTTGAGAAGCAAAATAATGAATCTTTAAAAAAAGCCAGTATTTAGAGATTGCTTCCCGGCAACGCTGTTTAAATGAAAAGGAAACAAATCTGGTGTAGTGTACATGCTTAAAAGCTGAAGACACGTGGCACTGCTATTTTTATTTGGGTGTATAAATTTCAAAGATGCTCTGTCATACAAGTATTGCTGACAGTGGCTAAAATGTTCCACTATAACTCTTTTCTTTTTGCAGTTGATGTTGGATGCTAAGTGCCCTGATTGCACAATGAAGGCCTTACAAGTTAATTATTTTTCACTTGTCAGAGGACTTCTCATGAAACCACAGATGCAGCAGAAAACTAGCAGAAACTTGCAGACTATCATCCCTACTAGATCTGGAGTGAAGGTGAAAAACAACACAATCGAACTCTGCCAAAATCCAAAGAAACTTCTCTGCCTCTCTCTAGCACAACTTTGAAGCACAATAACCTTATTATCTCTTCTTTACAAAGCCATTTTCCCACACCGATCAATGCCTAGGTTCTTTAGAGGTGTGTCCCTTACGCTCACAGCTATAGGCTATTTATGGGAATCCAGTGTTGGCAGGCACTCTTCCTGCAAATAACTAACCTTTAAGTGTTTCGTAACATGATGGCTGTTCCAAGTTTACTTGTCAGTTTTTATAAGCAGCCACTAGATGGCCCAGGAAAAATCCGGCACTGAGTGACTGAGGAAATTGATGCTTCAGTTCAGACCGGAGAATTGGGGCATTTCAAGCAGTGGAACATATGTGCCTGTTCCAAGTCACATGAACATTCCTAATTCTGAGTGATCTGGCCTTCATTTCTATCACAACCCTGCTATTTACTTTCCAGAATGATTGGGAATTTGAATAATCCCAGGTAGTTGTGATTATTTTTCTTGATGCATTTTCAGCTCCCGTACGAATTTGCTTCTGTCATGGGTGCACAGTGAATAGCAATGCTTTCTCTTTCTTTTCTACCATAGCATCATAATGGCATTGATCACCAACCACAAAATCATATACCTTATTTCTATGAGATCTTGACACGATTTCTTAACCTCAGGCAAAGAGCTGCATCTCTGTATAATCAGGAAAATTCTTGCTGAGACCCCTTCAACACTATCCTTATATCCCAAGATATGATCCCAAATTATCTGCTTTGAACTGGATTATATGAGTCTCCACTGCCATATAATCTGGGATGAGATATAAGAACAATGTGGAAGGGGCCTGAGTGGGAAAGAGCCTACACAATTCAATGGAGGCTGTGTACTCTAACTATCCCTATTTGGCAACCCAGTTAATCTTCTGTTGCATTTTAAGCTGCTTTTAAAATGTCCCAGTTTCTCTCTCTTCCCACATCCCCCGTGTCTTCGGTTTACCTCCATTGCTGTAAACTAAGGGCCCTTCAACAGATGCTGTAAAACCCAGAAGAAACTGGGTTAAAAGGTGAGAATGACTCAACAACATTTAGACAAAATGAGGGAAAGATCAGGTTAAGAGGTAAAAACATGTTTAAAAGGTGTGTTTATGACCTGATTCCGGCTGAAAAATGTGTACCTGTGCATGACTGTATATTAGGCTTGTGCATTTCGGCTGAACCTTGAGCTGTTTCTGCTATTTGGATTCCAGGGGTCCATGATTCCTTTTTAGTGTGCCTCCCAAAAATGGAGGGGTGCCCAAATGAGTGTTTTTCGCAGTTAGACCCAGCCCCACAAATGGAAAGCAAATAGAACTTTCTGAAACTCTTTTTTTTCCACCTTATAATTTTAAACAGAGGTTGAATTAAGAATTAGGGGAGGAGAGAGATTTGACTGAAGTTTTAAAGAAATAATTCCCTCTTTTATGCGCTGGACTTCATATGTACACTTGCGAATCTGCTTGTGTTTATATTAAGATATTTGCAGTGCACAACTGGTTTTTTTTAAAAAAAAACTTCCACCCCCATCTGCCCTCCATCTCGATCTGCTTCAAAAGAAGACCGTGAGGACTGTGGGGGGCCATTTAGACCTGTTGCCAGGTCCTGGATTTTTAAACCCACTTTTAAAATGCAGATTTTGGCACGTCAGTTTCTCCTATGCAAAATCAAAGGAAATGTTGAGATGGTTGTTAATAGCTGCTGCTAGTTTGAGTTTAATGGGAGTTCTGTAGCAACTTTGTGTGGAGATATGTGGAAACAGTAATGCTATAGTCAGAGTGGATCTACTCTGGCCTATACCCCAGGTTCTGATTCTAGATTATCTGGCAGCATAGATAATCTAGGGGCTCTTCCAGACATGCTTGAATCCCATGAGGAATTGGGATATTTTATCCCGGTTCTTCCTGGGATTAAGGCTCCTCACCTCCCACAACAATAATGTGCATTGTCAAAGGCTTCCATAGACGAAATTACTGGGTTGCTGTAAGTTTTTTGAGCTGTACGGCTATGTTCCAGAAGCATTATCTTATGACATTTCTCCTGCATCTATGGCAGCCATCCTCAGAGATTGTGAAGTTTCACAACCTCTGAGGATGCCTGCCATAAGTGAAGGTGAAACATCAGGAGAGAATACTTCTGGAACATGGCCATACAGCCCAAAAAACTTACACCAACCCAACAATAATGTGTGTTTTAACTCCTTACATTTAGAAATGTACACTTTGTGTTGTGAACATTTTGTTCCTCCAAGACACTACTCCCAAACGTATAAAGTCAAGATTGCCCAATACAATGAAGATCAAGTTGAATATCACCTCTGTTCTTTCATCCATGCAAAAGCACAGCTGAATAGTTAAGCAAAACCTACTGAAAACATGTAAGAGTCTTGGCTTCCTCTCTGCCTTGGTTAAGTAACAACTCAGGCCCAATGAAAAAACATTTCAGAAATTAAGTAACTCCTCACGATATTTCTAAGATACTCCCTACATGCAGAGGGAAAACAAGTTAAGAAAAATATTTGAAGCCTGTAAATTGCCCATGTCTGTTAATATGGGTTTGATATTAAAAGGCTAGTGGAAAAGTTAATTGTTAAAATTAAAGGGAAAAAACCCACTGAAGTGCTTTTCTCACATGAAGATGAGATGGGTCACGAGGTGTATATTACAAGACAGATGGAACAGAACGAACTGAATGTGATCTCATTTCTTTAATCTTTAGTTGTTGACAGTTATAGATAATAGAATCCAGGCTGGCATAGGTCACAACTTTGACCAAAAATTAAGATGGAGTTTTCATTGTGCCTATATGTGATGGTGAGATTGGAGGTTGGGATGCTATCATCCTTATTTTCATTTTTCTTTTCCGCCAATTCCCATTTTGTGCCCTATGCTGTTCTATCCTCAGCCTGCCAGCAACCAGTGCTCTTATAAATGATGGAAAGTCTATTGGGAAAAGGCTCAAAGAAGCCAGATTTCCAATTCTCTCATCTGTTAAGTTCTTTAGGCACTTTGAAGAGACAGTTGCTTGTATTCACTCAGAATGTGATGCCACAGTTAACAGAACCTAAGAAATACCCTGTACATCATCTAAACAGTTTCTCCGGGGCAATGTCAATTCTTGTGGACTGATGTTGTGGACAAGACACTTGTAAGCTTGACCTTTGCCCATCTTGGCTGATACGATTTAGCAGATGCGAAATGATTGCATGGTTCAGGGATTGGGTAAATGCCTCACTATATTGGAGGGAGGTGCCTCCTGCCTTGAACAAAGCTGTAGTATGTCCTCTCCTGAAGAGGTTCTCCTTGAATGTAGAGATATAGAGGAACATCTATCCTACTATGGTGCATGGTGTTCAAGTGTGTGGTGTTCAGCAGTTTCGGACATCTTTGGAGGAAACAGATGTTAGGCCACATCACAGTCCAATTTCAGCAAGGACATGAGTTCCTGCTATTAGCCCCTGCTTCTGCCAACCTAGCAGTTCGAAAACATGCAAATGTGAGTAGATAAATAGGTACCACTCCAGCAGGAAAGTAATGGCACACTATGCAGTCATGCCAGTCACATGACCTTGGAGGTGTTAATAGAGAACGCTGGCTCTTCGACTTAGAAATGGAGATGAGCACCACCCCCCAGATTCGGACACAACTACACTTAATGTGAAGGGGAAATCTTTACCTTTACCTATGGTCCTAAAACATCCTTGGTTGCCCTGATTGATACCTTGCTCTATGGAAATACCAAGGGAATACTACTACATTTGCTTTCTGCTTACGTTCGGCCTTGGTCTCCCAGCGCCTGGTGGTGCTGGGAGACTTTAACATCCACGCCGAGACCACCCTATCTGGCGCAGCTCAGGACTTTATGGCCACCATGACAACCATAGGACTGTCACAAATAATATCTGGTCCCACTCATCAAGCCGGACATACTCTTGACCTTGTTTTCGTGGCGGACAACGAAATGATTAGAGTGGAAGATCAAAACATCCTTCCGGTGTCATGGTCTGATCATTATCTGATCAGTTTTAGACTTGCTGCGACTCTTAACCTCCGCAGGGGTGGAGGACAGATTAAAATGGTCCGCCCTAGGAGACTGATGGATCCGGATGGATTCCTGAGGAATCTTGGGGTTCTTCCTGCCTTGGAGCCTGGCGATTCCATCGACGCCTTGGTGACTCTCTATAATGGGGAGATGTCCAGGGCGTTAGATGTGATCGCACCCGAACGCCCCATCTCGTTGCGTCGTGACAGGCCATCTCCCTGGTTCACCGGGGAGCTGACTGTGATGAAGCATGCGAGAAGGGGGCTAGAGCGCAAATGGAGGAAATCTCAGGTCGTGTCTGATCGAGCACGGGCTAAAGCCTCTCTTAAGGCATACTCCGTGGCTATACGGGTGGCCAGGAAATCATTCACGACCACCCGTATAGCGTCTGCAGCAAATAGATCGTCGGAGCTGTTTCGGGTCGTGGGGGAACTCCTCCACCCACCTGTGGTGGAGGAGGTCACTGATGACCCAGCAGCTCGGTGTCGCGATTTCGCACACCATTTTGCAGGTAAAGTCGCCCAGATACGCCTTGAGCTCGACTCCAATTCTATCGCAGTGCCTGAAGAGGTGACGGAGGCATCTGCTTGTCCAATTTTGTGGGATTCTTTTAGGCTTGTTCTTCCTGAAACCGTAGAGGAGGTTCTTGGGGCTGTGAGGGCGACCACCTCACCTCTAGACCCATGCCCATCTTGGCTCATTAAATCAGCCAGGGAGGGGTTGGTTGACTGGTTTGCATTGATTATCAACGCATCGTTGGAGCAAGGGATTTTTCCATCCAACTTGAAACAGGCTGTGGTTCGTCCACTCCTCAAAAAAGCTTCCCTTGACTCCATGGTGCTGAGTAACTACAGGCCAGTCTCCAACCTCCCTTTCTTGGGTAAGGTGCTGGAGCGGGTGGTCGCCTCGCAGCTCCAGAGCTTCCTAGACGATACCAACTACCTAGATCAGTCACAGTCTGGTTTCAGGCCTGGTCATGGCACCGAGACAGCCTTGGTCGCCTTGGTGGATGACCTCCGCAGAGAGCTGGACAGGGGGAGTGTGACCCTGCTGGTTCTCCTGGACATCTCAGCGGCTTTCGATACCATCGATCATGGTATCCTTCTGGGTCGTCTCTCTGGGATGGGCCTTGGGGGCGCGGTTTTGTCGTGGCTCCGGTCCTTCCTGGAGGGACGGACCCAGATGGTGAAGCTGGGAGATGCCTGCTCTGACCCCTGGCCTTTGACCTGTGGGGTCCCGCAAGGCTCCATTCTGTCTCCCATGCTTTTCAACATCTACATGAAACCGCTGGGAGAGGTCATCCAGAGTTTTGGAGTTGGGTGCCATCTTTATGCGGATGACGCGCAACTCTACTACTCCTTTCCACCTAATTCCAAGGAGGCTTCTCGGGTTCTGGACGAGTGCCTGGCCGCTGTGTCGATCTGGATGAGGAAGAGCAAGCTGAAGATCAATCCCGACAAGACAGAGGTCCTCCTGGTCGATAGTAAACCGGACCGGGGTATAGGGTGGCTACCTGTGCTGGACGGGGTTACACTCCCCCTGAAGCCACAGGTCCGCAGTTTGGGTGTCCTCCTGGATTCTTCGCTCACACTTGAGGCTCAGGTGTCGGCGGTATCCGGGAGGGCCTTTGCACAATTGAGACTTGCCAACTGCGACCGTACCTCGTGAAGGCTGATCTGGCCGGGGTGGTCCGCGCCTTGGTCACCTCTAGAATGGATTACTGCAATGCGCTCTACGTGGGGCTGCC